>NC_091505.1:7698387-7850741 GCF_947461875.1 Haliaeetus albicilla
ATGCAAATGATCTATGCATCACTGCAGTCAGGCTGGAAAGAAAGGTTTGAAATAACTGTAAGGAGAAAGTGGAAATGATTCACTTTTCTGATCTGGTGTTGTTATCCCACAAGTGGGGTGGTTTTCTCAGTGTGCGAAACGCCAATATACACACAGAGCAGAGGTATTTTATTCCAGTTCATGTTTGCGCAAAGATGGGGGCTAGGTGGTAATCCACAAAGCTAGCACACCTCATGCCTAAATGGGCAAGCACTTTATATGGTTCAGTTATACATACTCAACTTGCAAAGTTTTTCCCCAAAACTATTACTGGTAGTCGCTTATCTCGCACAGTTTCTATTGGGCTAAAGTTTCCCCGCTTCGAATTAAAGGTACAGTGTTCTTTTATTCTACAGCACATGTTCAAGGAGAGGCAGGGGGGGAGGAGGGTAAGTCTCTTGGTCTTGAATTGAGTCAGTGGTCGTGATCCCCCCCTGCCGCCTTTACCTTTCCTCCAGTTATCAAAGATTTTTGCTGACTTCATGCCTATTAGCAGTTTTTCAACTTCTTCGCGCCTCCTGGGGTAGGATGTTCCCTTCTTATCAGTCTTCTAGTTCTCCTTCAGGGGCCCAGTTGTTAGCAAGGCATGCCTTGTATATACAAAGGATATCTTATTTCACAAGACCTTTGTGGTCTTCTTAAGTAAATCACGCCCTAGGTACATTGCTTCTCAAGTACATCTTTTCTTAAGTACATTCAGCGTCACCACCTGATCACAATTAGAAAAGATGAACGGAATTGGGAGACTGTAATTTCAAAAGGGAATTTCTCAGAGGTGTTGGCAATACCAGGATGAATAAAATTAAGCTCTTTCTTAAAAACTGATATTCCTTTTCATAGCATTGACTTTTTACAAGGAAATGTGTGGTGGTTGCTCATGAATGATGATTTTATAGCAGTAGTGGGGTTCTGAGCTTTACAGACTGTTTAAGCAGCCGTGTTAGGCTGAAACTCTCCATCTAGTTTCTTCATGGTGCAGAATCTGAGAGGGTGAACTGGGGACCAAAACCAGGTGAAAGATTGCAAACTTCAGATAATGAAAAAAAAAAATGCTGTTCTGACAACGTGAGCTTTGAAATACCCTCACTTAACCAGGCTGCCTGTTACCTTCCACACAGTTTTGTTCTGCAGGGGACAATTCAGTGGAGAGAACTGAACCTTCAACAGATAAATTTGGGGTTTTTTTCAGTCTGTTGTGTCTCATTCAGAATAACTCAAACTGAGGCACCCAGAAAAGAGGATTTGTTGGCCTGGCAATACATTTTTCTTACAAACAATTCTTGGGCCCTGTACTGAGGGTGCCTTATTTCAGAACTCTGAACTTTCCTGCACTCTTTGCAGTCTCACCAAGGTCTTCGCAAACAAAACAGGAGACACATTCCCAGCTGTGCATCGCGGCCTTTTGAAATTTGATGCACACCAGACAGCCTGTAAACCTCTGCAAATAAAGATGTATAGAAGTGTCTGTGAACAGCAGTACAAGAGGAATTGAAATATGCTGATCTCAAAATGCCCTAAAAAACAGAGTAATCAAAATTAAAGGATTCTTTCTCCTACTTGTGAAGGTGCAACCTGAACAGTTGTTTTGTTTGAGTACTGGCATGCACTGGGCTATTGCCAGCTTCTTCTGTGGAATCTAAGGGGAAACAATAGGTGGCTGAGGAATGAAATGACCTCTGGACTTACCTGCTGCCTAAGAGGGAACCAGATTGCCAGTTGCTAATTCAACAAAGTTGAGCTCTAAAGAAACACAGGACTCCTTTAAATCACTTCTGCTTTCATTCAGCTGTCAGCTTTCTGTGACCTTGTTAGTAGCCTGAGATCTCTTTTTTTTGTTGTTTTAACAGACTCCTTCCCTCCCTACGCTGAACTGTACGGTTGAAAATGCACACCCTTCGGTGTCCTACTACTCAAGGCCGCAGGTGACATCTTACAACACCTACTACCACAGCACTCCTCACCTGCCTCCCTACTCCGCATACGACTTTCAGGTAGGGAACATTACAGGACGCTTTCTTGTTTAGCGGCAAGGTTAAATCCAGCTGGTCTGCAGGACTCTGGAGGCATGTCATTCACACAGTTTAATTTTCCTGTTCCTGCAGACAATACCAAATCTTTCATACTAGGCATTGGTCCTTGGCAGTGCTCTCTCTTTCTAAGGCAGTGTTTTCCTGAAAGCTGTCCTTGAAGAAAAGGCAACAGAACCTACTGCCTGCCTCCCCTGTTGTTCACTGGTAGAGGCCACATTAAAAAAGAGGCCTTGCCTCTGGCACCTGCAATGCACTGAGCATAGAGGCAAAGCGAGGTGTTTAGTTGCTACTTTTTATTAGGCCAATTACTATGTCTGAGAGAAACAGATGAGCTTTTGGAAACAAGCTATTTGAGCTCCTGAAGACACATACTGACTGAAAAGCTATTCTGTTGTGGTTTTTTTCCACATGCTTAAGTGGGTCTAAGAATGGTCCCTGCAAACATCACCGCTGCTGCAATGCATCCCTTCCTCTTCTGAGTGATGGAGCTGTGCTGTTGGAAATGGTGATTTCATGTGAACCTTGCTGTCAACATCAGCTTTGATTCGTTGAAGCAGATGAGCACATTTCCTCCTCAGCTCTTCTGTCAGGTGGATGTTACCACAGTGGTGATGTTAACTTCATACATGATACGTTTTCTTTGCAACCATCAGGGATGGAGACTTTTTTTATTAACAAGAGCTTAAGGTCTTGGACATGTGTGTTCTGTGATAGCCACCATCTCCCTCATCAGAGCCATGCATTAGAGATAACATGAATCTAAACTTTTCTTGTTTTACTGCTAGTGCCACTAGACAACACTGCTGTCAGGGCTTCCTAGAAGTATTTGAACACTTACATCAGAATTTCTAGGACTTACTTATACACATTTGTGACTCATTTTTGAGAGTAATGCAACCTGGAACAGTCACTAGTGTTGTGCAACTCTTTACGGTTACAAAAATGCCAACCTCAGCGCATACCAAACCAAGCTCTGCTGCGAAGTCCTCTTCTCAGCCGCTCGGCTGGTGCTAAGTGCTGTTTAACTCGGGGTCTGTCCATACTGCAGCCACAGTACCAGCAGAGAGCTCAGCATGGGTGGATTTGCCCCGCTTTTCAACTAGAAGTACTGTTGGGGCTCTGCTAATGCTTACAGCTCAGCCGGAGAGATGAAAGTCTCTCTCTGTCTCACTGCTGTGAGCACAGGTGTCGGCTTAGGAGCCGGCACAAAAGCTGGGAATAAATTGAGGTAATCCAAATTTAAAATAGCCAAGTCTCTCAGATGCAATTCCAAGTCTGAGCCTTGCTTATTTTCCAGGGAAGTTGAGGTCCTGCATGAAGCATTAGCTGAGGCTTCTGGCTGTGGAGACTCTCGCCTTGAGCCCTACTCTGACCCGAGCAGTGTCTGTACCACACTGGCACCTTCTCCCCTGCCATCCCACAGCACATGGAGCAAGCCCAGCCTTGCCTCTCAGATCCCTTTTGAAGGCTACACTCCCTCTGGTGCAAGAATTTGCCGAGTCAGTGCCTCCCACTCATCCCACACATCTTTCACAGGAAAAAAAAAAAAACCCCAACATTCCAGAATTTCTAAGGAAGCCTGTGGCCCTGCAAGAGCCTGGCTTTCACACACAACTCCAAAACGGTAGATCCAGCTCTCTGGTTTTTGGGGGAGCACAAGTCGATGGGTGTTGCAGCGGCCACCACGTGTGCCACGGCTAATGACACTCCAGCCAGCTGGTCACGGTGAGGAAGGCAGCAGGCCTTTGCAGGCGGCCATGACGGGAACCGGGCAGGAGGAAAGGGCCCTGGTAGAAGTAGTGCTGGTATCTTACTCCTCGCTCCGTGTGCTTGGTTGGGGGCGATTGGGTGAGAAAGTCTCAGTCCTGCAGCGTTTTGACTTCTGCAGGCCCTGAGCCACGTTTGGCTCTGACGAGAGAACGCGGGCGAGCGTTGGCCTTCTCTGCCTTTCATCCCGTCGAAAGCGGAATTAGTGCCATCTTCCCAGCCGCCGGCTTCGTTAACAAAGCCCAGCTGCTGCCTGCAGTCGGTGCGAGCCAGGCTCGCTTGCAGCCACAGCAGCTCTCCTCCAGGACGTGCGGCTGAGGCAGCCGGGCGCAGGCGTTTTTTAACCGTGAAAACCCAGGGCCGCGTTTGCTAACGAGCGCCGGCGCCGTGTCACCGCGGCCGTGCCCTTCCAAATGTCCTTGCGGTCCGGGGGGCTGCCGCCCGTTGGGCTTTAGGTGAACTGGGGCGCGATGGAAGAGCTGTTGTGTTGTTCGAAACGGGAACGGTTTGTGTGGCTTTCTGCGAGGTCCTCGATGAGCAGGCTGGGCTTTCGTGGTCTGTGTACCCGCTTAATAAACCATCACCGGTTGGCGTTAGGGGAGCGACAGAAAAAAGGCGCTGTTTGAAAACAACCGGCTATTACTGCGGAGTCCGTCATCCCTCCACCCACCGAGGTAAAACTACGTGGTCGCCTCCGACCTCGTACGTTGTCCCCACTGCGCACGGCTCGGCCTCGCTGCCCCTGGCGCGGGACCCTCGCCGCGCACTCCCGCACCCCTTTTGCAGCACAGCGCCGATCCTCCTCGCGCTTCCGTCTCTGCCGGGGCCTTAAGCCGGGCACGTCTGGGATTCGCAGTCCGTGCCCGCAGCCCAGGGACGGCGCAGGGGTGCGTGGTGCCGGCGGTGCGGCCGAGCGCCCTCCAACACCGCTGGGTCTGCGGGTGGGCAGCGCGGGGCTCAGCGTGACCGTCGGGGATAAAACCACGGTGTGTTAGCGGCCAGAGGAGCGAACGCAAGCGACTGTTATTTCATTGCCTACTTGTCTGGCCTGTTTCTGGACAGGACGCAGCCTGTGCGCAGGTCTCTGACAGTGCCAGCGCTGTATGACTTCAGGCTTTAGACCTAAGGTATTTTTGATAAGGAAGGTATTTTGGAGAGCAGAAATTAATCTTCAGGCATGCACAAATTTTGTTTCTCCACTTTTTCAAGCTTTTTACTTACTGAAGGAATAAATTATTTTGTTATCATTAGTTTCTGGATGCTTTTTATTTGTGATGAAGAGAAAAAGTAGTGTAAAAACAAATTATCTGCAGCCTGTTAATTATTACTACTGGCTGATGTGCAAAACCCAAGATGTGAGAGAGACTCATCAGTTTTCAGCTGTCTGGCCTCTGTGCAGTAGGTACACAGAAGTGATGAGAGAGTTGTTTGGTTTTTTTTTTTAAATGCCTTCTTCAGTTTTAGGCCTAAGGAGTCTCATTATGCAAAACTGTTACTCACAGGCTGTGCTTACCTTGAATGCAACAAGTTATTTCAGTACTTATTTGTATGTACATATGTCTGGCAGAAGTGAACCTTGAAATGCTAATCTTGCACCACTTGGTAATGAAGTATCAATTTCCCAGGTTCCTTTACATTAAGAAGTGGTTACATTACAGCCTTCTTGCTGTCTCCCTGCAGCATTCCAGCATGTTTCCAGCCTCCACTCCTTCTGGCCTCTCCGATGACCCCCAGTCAGTGTCGCCGTCTCCCAGCTATATGTGGTCGTCTAATGCGCCGCCTCGTTACTCGCCACCGTATTTTCCACCTTTTGAAAAGCCACCACCTTATACACCGTAAAGAATGTGGGAAAGAAGAAAAAAATATTTGCCATTGAAATAATTGTGAACATTTTGTATTTATATTTTACTGTGGGAGGGAGCAGGAGGATAGGTACAGAAGATAATTGCAAATACAAATACTAGATTGGACTGTTCTTTCTTGCGAGACTTATTTCAGAGGTTTAACAACGGAGTATGAGGAAGGGGACATACTGCTGATGTTTTGCAGTGTCGGTGAGTAGCACATGACCTAAATTCCAGCCTCCTTGTTTTACTGCGAGGTTCATGCAGTCCTTGGTTTTTAATAAAGCGATACAACACAGATGGTAGATTCTGGTCTGCCTTACTCCATCTTGTGCCAAGCTGAAGTAAGGGTAGCCAAGATCGATAGTTGCAGGATAGTATCAGTCTCTTTAAGGTGAGGGTGCTTGCAGACACCTCGACTTGATGCTTGTTTTGTTTGGCCTTGGGATTCTTTGGGGCTGCAGAACCTAGCTCGTGTCACTTGTTGGTTGGTTACAGCCTACGCACTGGAAAAATCTTGGAGGGAACCACAACAGTGTCTCAAACTTTAGCATTAATGAAAACGTCAAAGGATATTTTTCATGTATGTCCAGCAAAACAATCGGAATATTGCTTTTTTGAGGGGAAAAGCTTTAATAGGCAAGCTGTTTTTATTTCAGGATGCTTCTTGAGGTGGAAGGTGAAATGGACTTGTCTCTCTCTGAATTCTGTGTAAGTAATGCTGAAGTCAAACAGTTTGGGTGATTGCACTGACTAAATCTTCTTTGTATTCCTATAAAGAGCATCAGAAACTGTCCACAAGTCACTAAAACAGTGCAGTGAAAACATTTTTTTTCTTCCTTTCTGTTTGGTTGGGATACTTTTTTTTAAGCTTGTACTTTAAACTTTTTTAATGGACTGAATCAGCACCCTGAATAAGCACTGTTTTAGTAACTGTATTATGGGCTGCACATAAGGAATATCCACTACTAGTTCTCCAAGATGTAAGTCTCACATGGATAAAATTCAACACCTTGTAATATAGGATGAAACTGATAAGAATTTGCAATTATTATTGTGACTTTCATTTAGTCTTCAGCCGATGACTGTGCTGATTGATCTAGATTCCAACAGATTTTGCATGCATCCTGCATAAAAAGAGAAGGTCAGCTTTGTTACGTGACACACTGTCCTGTAAAGTGTGGTTCTACTCCAGGAAGTGATTTCAGATGACAAAGTTCAGATCTGAGCTGCTCAACCTGAGCGTTCTCAACTGCTTACTTCAGGGATAAAAATAAGGTATTGACGTTTTACTCCTTATTTCCTAAAGATTTAATTTCCTTGGCATCAGATTGTTGACCTTAATCCTCAATTGTCTACCTTTACTTTCAAGTGATGCAGACGAAAAGGTACCTAAAAGCTAAATCTGGCTTTCAGAATCTAAAAGTGGAATACATGCTGGGGGGGGGGGGCGGGAATCCAGTTGGATTTTAAACTGTGGCATCTCTCTACTTGTTTTTGTTTTGGTTTGATTTTTTTTAGATTAAAAGAAATACTGTCAACATGGAAAACAAACACTGAAGTCTCTGATCTCACGTTTCGAAGTACACCCACACTTTATAATGCTGGTTTTAGTCCTATGCATTTGCAAAGCCTTTAGGCTAGGCTATGTGTTAACCTTATCATTTCCACTGTCAAATACTACTCAGTATATTAATAAGCTGAAGGATGACACTGTTTATCCAGAAGCAAGCATAACTTTTCTCCAGTAACAAAGAAAAATAAATGGCTGGAGAAAGGAATACAACTCATGGGATTTAAAGCAGTAGTGTATGTAAATTAAGTGGAAATAAACTTACATACTAGGGTGCCATCCATTTTATATTACATTTTCCTGAATTAAATCTTGATAAAGAGACTATGGGTAATTTCAAAATAGACAGTACTTCTCCTGCTAAAACTCCCCACGAAACTAGAATCAGAAGGGCACATTAATTTAGTATCAGAAAATATTTTACTGCTCCATCTTTGAAATAAAAGCTAACAGTCCTGTTCCACTTCTGACACACACACTCAACCATTTGTGCCTGTCAACTAAATAGGGCTAGAAGGACTAGGGGACACTACAGGACAGGACTAAAACTCATGAGGGGTACATAACTTAGTGGCAGAGAAACAATTAGGAAATGACTATGTCATTCATTTTGAGCTGACAAATACTAAACTTAGGAAATATCCAAATTCTCTTTTTTTTCCTAAGGAATATTTAAGAGAAATTACATTGCTGCTTTAAATTCACTATAAAAGGACAAGTCCATTTTCACATTTAAAAAATAACTGGTGGGATTTTCTGTTGATTACCCATTTCCTTCTGCTTGAGTAAAACTAAGCGTTTAATGTAAATGCAACATTCTGCACTGTATATTCATCATTTCTTATGAGAATGTCAAGATTGTGACTCATATGTACCCTTTTATTACTTTACCAAAGTTAAATAAAATTGTGTGACTTTTGTAAACATTTATAAATTGCATTTTACATTTTAGCAACTTTCCTGTTTTACAAGCATCTTTAATGTTAGTTGAGGAATTCCAGTATAATAGCATCATGCATTTAAAAAAAACCCAAACACAAAAAACGAACCCCAAAAAACTGCATTTGCTGTATTGGAAACTGGTGTTTCTACCAGGATTAGCCAGAGACACCTTTTTTTAAGTTGTTTTAAAAGCTCCGGATGCCCCTACACTTCATAATTCTGCAGTTCCACCCATGTAACAGGGTGCCCTGACTTCAGTCCCTGTAAAGTCATTAATGCTGATTTTTTGCTTAACACAGAGGCAAATAATCCAGCCAATGCAGTGTGTCTCCTTTACTTACTTTCATGTTTGCTGTATTACTTTGGGCCTAATTCTGTCCTGATGACGTCAGCTGCTCTTTGATGTTAGCAGAAGTAGGTGGAAGCCCTATGCCAAGGAGATAAAAGCACCTAAAACATCATTTGGTATGTTACTTATTAAATTGCATTCCTTACCTGTAATAAGAAGTCTACATAAAGTAACTAATTTTCTCCAAGTTAGCCATGGTTCACCAACAACCTAACTCTTCCAAATCATAACTAGTCAGCAACCTGGTAAGAGGAGCCCTAGCCGTAAGCTAGCTGAAATGCATTGCATGGGTCACTATGTATGTTTTTCTTGATTTCCAGCTCATTTGCAATGATGGAAGGGTAGTAGTTGGACAGACTGTTCCACAGCAGCTCCGCCTATTCTGAGAGTAAGCGTCTATCACAACATTCAGGTCATAATACACAGTTGAGTTTTTCAGCTAATTTGCTTTCTTGGAAATGCTCAAACAAACAAAAAAAAACCAAACAAACAAACAAAAAAAACCCAACAAACAAACAAACAAAAACACCAAAAAAACCTAAGCCCCAAATAAAAACACCTCCCTGACCCCACAGGGTTCCCTGCTATTCCCAAAGACCTGGAAAAGGAAGCTACAAACTGTTGGTAATCATCTAACATGTTAGACTGTAGAAGTTGAAGTTGTCATTAAAAAGAAATATGCTACATCCATCTTTAGAATTAAACTTTTTTATTTTTGCCATAGAAAGCTCTAAGAACTAATATCAAGTATTGATTAATGAAAAGTAGAACACAACTTTAAAAAGTATGTTAAGGAAAGACTGTACAACTATATACATTACAGATCTGGCAAAAATGATAAATGTTTCACATGGAACAGTTCCTAGGCAATAGCTGTAGAACTCAATGTATATAGTCGTCAGCTTCTGCATCTTTTTATTAGCTGCATGCCTTAACAGTACAAAATAAATAAGCAGTCAATTGTTATCTCAATATTTGTTTAATTCACATACTGGAATGCTATGGTATGAATCCCCAAAGAAACCACACAGTGAGGACACAGCCACCATTATCATATTTTGCAGCAGATCCGTTAATGTTTTTATATCCATATAAATGACTGTGAGGTTTGCTACCATACTCTGTTGACATTTTTAGTTTTTATATAAATGCTTTTTCAGATTCAATCTTTTTCTTCCATTACCCCAAAGCCAATTTCTTAATATTTACATAAGGTTTTTCATTAAGTTAAACTGGAAGCTAAGTGTTTACAAAAACAAACAAAAAAACAAATATAAGTGCAATAGCCAGAAATCTAAATATAAAAGCTCATGGCCCCATAAAAAGTTTTACAAGAATGGATTTAACATGTTTCCAAACCAATAAATACTGGAAGTGAAATTAAAAAAATGCTTTACATGACCTCTGGACTTTGGATATCAAAAATCACTTCCAAGGAAAACTGAAGACCCTGAGACACATGCAAGCACGAGTCTTCTAGCAAAAATAGTTACAAAGCCCTAATTTTCCAGTTTTCCTCCAAAAAGAGACCTTTAGTAGGCACAGTTTAATTTAAGGTTTTAAATACATCAGCAGCAAATATTGATAGCCATTATGTTCATTACTGAAGGTACACTTTGCAACATATGCTTAATTCCAGATGTGTCATGTCAGTAACAAAAATAACATTGTATTTTTCTTGTCGAAAAGTTCAGGAAGTCTCAATATAGCACACAGCCAGCTATGTCAGAGCTACCTCTGCTAATACAGACAATCAATACTTATGTCTTGTGAGGATTATGTTCGACTGCTGAAATGCCACCTCAGGTAACATCCAACCTGTAACATTTGAAAGCATACCCCACTATATATTCAAAAGGGTCTGCAATATGATCTGGAAATAATCATGTACATTGTGTTCTTGGCCTACAAAACAGAAGTGCTGAGTGTAACATGCATAAGGTAAACAAATCCTCCTCTTTCTCCCATCATTACTCATACAGATTTCTGGTACCCTTTTTTACAGCTCAAGTTGTATTTGAACCATTCACCATTTAAATGTCTTTCTGTCTAGAGTACTGTATGTCTAAAACCTTAACCCTGAAGGTCATAGGATCAAGATGCTTACTTAAAACATGAAAAGAAAAAACCTTTAATGCTAATTTAAGCAATGAAAGGTTACAATAACTAACTAGTACTATGCACGACAATCTTTCTTAGTCACCTCTAAAACTTGAGCAGTTTTCATATCACCATTTACAAAAATTCAACAAGTTACTAAATCTGAAATGCTAAACTATGACTCCTGTAAACAGCTGTTTGTTTTTTCTCAGATCTACTGTTTCCTGTTCAAGTTGGACATCTAATTTATCTTCTAAGTGCCTAAATATGTGCCAATTGCAAGGAGAAAAAAGGACGATGTAATAAACCCAAAACTGAAAATAGATGACAACTAGTCAACTGCAGAAAAATGATACTTTGGATTACGGTGGATGGAGGGTATTTTTTGATTCTTGGTTTAGTCCTCATGCTTCCACACACTATAAAAGCGGGGGGTGGGGGTGGGGGTGTCTGTGCGCACATGTGTGTGCATGTGTGAGTGCGTGTGTGCATGTGAAATCCAAATCCCTGTTTCACTTAAAGATCTAGCCAGATAGGCATACAAGATCCTCAGCTGTCTTGGTGCTAAACTGATACAGCACTTAGATTATTTCATAGTTTTGAGAAGCAAATTTCAAAGCTTTCAGCTAAAAAAAAAAAAGATTAATTTTATCATATTACCTTTTTTTGAAATACCAGACTGAAGCCTTTCTTCTTGAAGGGCAAAAAAAGGAACAGCACTTTTTTCCAAACTAACTACTGGCATCTTTTCCAGTAGTAAGAAAACCTAACATTATTCCTCAAGCTTTGAAAAGGCAAAATTTTCTCCTTCCTAAGTGTTCTCATCTTCTTCACTATTGAGCTTTGTGGGTTTGGGTGGGTTTTTTTCCCCATTGTAAAAAGAGCAAAATACAATGGTCCAGACACTGAATACTCTGCTCACCATACTGCCAAGTATAAATAAAGTTTGTTCAAGTTAGCCCTAACTGAGTATCTCTTGTTGGCAAGACTATTTGCATGAAGACAGATGATTCATAGTGCTTATAAAAGCAGAACTAAGATGCTAATTCAAAAATACACTACTCCAAACTACTGGATCAGTTATTTTGGACCCTTGCAGTAATGCATTGTTCACAAAAATAAGTATGAGTTCTGAGATTATTTTTTTTTTAAATGGTTCCATATTCAAGAGACTACAATGAAAAAATCTTACTGTTTTCTTGGTTAACATCTAAACAGAATTCAGCATTAAAGTGCTAACATGAAAGAAAGGGTTTACATAGTAAGTATGGGTACAGGAATTACCTCAATTACTTTAGAAGAAAGATTTCTAGCTCTTCAGAAGAAATTGTACCTTTTCAAGCTACAAATCCCCACGTTTTGATCAAAATTAACATACCAGAAAACACTGCCAGCTCCTTGGAAATGTCTTATTCTTTATTCAAGTAAACTTCCAGATGAATCACCTCCACAAATCGCTTGCAGCTACTAATGATCCATCTAAGTGCTACCACTTGATGAGTTGGTAGAACAAGTTAACTTGTTTTCACTTTAACATTCGATTTTACAGCGATTTTAACAGTTCATTTAAAACAGCTGCAGTATTTCTGCACTGAATCCTTTTTCCTGCATTTAATGCATTTCAGTAAGATTCTGGTATTACAAACTCAAATTCAGTACTTCCCTCTGATGGATTTTGTTTAAAAATTGCTTCATTTCCCTGCGGAATGAAAATGTCATCCCAGGTAATTTGTTTGGCTGGAGGGTTAGATGTTGTTCCTTCAGTGCCATCCTTCCCTGTGCCAACACGATAAACAATTCCACCCTCGTTTATTACTGGTATACTGCTTGAGTGATCAGTAATGTACGCATACTGTCTGATCTGCAAAGACCTGCAAGGATGCAATCGATAAAGCTTGGTATCTCCAGAAGGGTCTTGGCTATGAACTGATCTTATGTGGGAGGCCGTAATTTGGTAGTTGATGAAAGATTTGCCACACGTCAAGCACTGGTACCTTCGCTCACCCGTGTGGTGAATTTCATGCTTTGTACGGTATTCTGCAAGAGGAAAAACTTTGTCACAATATCGACATGGATACTTCTTCTCCCAGGAATGAACGTTAAAATGTCTCCGTAAACTGGTCAGACATGCATATGATCTCTTACACACAATACAAATGTAGTAGACTCTTCCATCCACTATGAGCTCGTAATGGTCATCGTGCTTTACTTTCATGCGTTTCCTGTTTGGAGAATCACCACCAGACGTTCTAGGTGTTTCATCAGCCTTGGCTTCGCCTTCCTCAGAATCACCCTTCACAGGAATGACTATGTCGTATGTATCCTCACCGATATTCGCATAAACCTTACAGCCTGTGGATAAGCCTTCTATTTCAGTTGCTGTATCTAATGTTATGATTTTCTGCCCTTCTGCCACATGCTTTGATGCTATACCTGAACTTAATTCCTTGTTGTTTCCAGTAAGGACATCTGAGATTTTTATTTTAAATTCTCCAGGTTTAGAAGATGGCTCTTGTGAAAATGTAACAACCTGTTTTTTCTGTACACCTGATCCTTCAGTGGTTGCTGCTTTGGGTATAGAAGGTTGCTGAACCAAAGAGCTACTGCTGACTGAACCAGGACTAGAGGAGCTAATGATATCCACATCATCTTCAACAGCCTCTTCATCATCAACAGCAGTTGTTTCCACTTCAGTTAAGGAGCCATTATTAGATGGCTGCTGGTTCTCCTCAACTAAATTAATTGTAGGGGTCACATGTGTTTGATGCAAGGAGCTGGCACTGAGCGATGAGTTAAGTAGAGGCTTATTTAGCACAATGATATTGGGAGTCAAATGCTGCGGTGTTCCAGAGACAAGTGATTCAGCACTTGATTGTGTTTGGTTTGGGCTTAGCTGACTGGCAGACAAAGTGAGTTTTTGAGCTGCTGTGGTGCTCGTCAAATGGGGAGAACCACCACTACCACCTGATTTTTGGTCAGAAACCACTCCAGCTGGACTTGGGCAAGGCTGGTTCTGGGTTGCAGAATTTTTATCTTTAGTACATTCTTTTGGAGGAACAATCTCAGAGCAAAAGATTACATCATCGTCTTCATCATCCGAATCACTCACTGTAATTTTTGTAGTCTCATATTCTATGCCATGTAAAGAGAATGACTGTGTTATCACCGGCATTCCATCCGTTACCTCTTGACCCTCTGGCCTTATTACAGGTACTTGTGTTTCAGCGTCCTTTTGTCCTGGACTAGAAGTTGAAGTTTCTGAAGCACCATCTTTGCCCTCGCTTGGCATGTTTTTTCCTTCAGACGGAGGTATGCCCAGATCAGCTATGAATTTAACACCCAGCTGTTGCCCTGATTTAATCAGTTCATCAAGTAAATCGGATGAAATGCTGATTATTTTGGAACTATAAATATAGTTAAGAATTTCTGCAAAAATTTCTGCTCTTACGAAGCTCAGTTCAACTACTTGCCCAGCCACTGAGAAAAGCTGGTGAAAATATGTGCTTGAGGCCGAAAGGATGTTCCTGTGAGCTCGAAATTTCTGGTCCTCCACAATGACAGTAACATCACAAAAAAGTCCGTGGCCACGTTGTTCATTCAAAGACTGAAGGAGCACACTAGAATATTGTGTGTCTGTTGCAGAAATCAGTTTTTTCCCCTCCATTCCTACAAAGAAAAAGTAAAAGGCATCAAATCAGTAAAAACACAAATTTACGGTTTTAACTGCATGATATTCCCACATGTACTGTTTATTCCTTCTTTTGAAAAACCAAATCTGAGATACTACTCATAAGCTTATATGCTATAGCACTCTGCAAACTTGATCCTTGTTGTTATTTGTCCCTTCACCTTCTACACAAGGTATGTGCAATTCTGAATATATCCTCTATTCTTACAAGGTGAGGAACAGAGAAACAACTGCTTAGCTGATTCAACAGCAAATAAGGTAAATTTGAAAACCGGGAAGATGTGAGATTCGGGTCCCTCAAAAGGCTTTAAACGTCATTAGAGATTTATTTTTAATTGTGAAAATATTCCGTAAATTGTTATGAGAAAGCCCAATAACATCCAGGTTATTATTTATGGGCAGGACAACAAAATCTCTGCATCCGTATGCTACCAGTCAACCGAGGTTAATGAAAATGCTATTGATACTTCACTTCCTTGCCCAGAAAAAGAAACTTTTTTTTTTTCCCCCCACCCCTCCTCATGTACTTGCAAGGTTGCTTTGTGTTTGAAACCGAGACACCGCGTCAGCACGGTAACAAAAATGATCTGTAAAGTCAAACTAATCCATCGATCCCATTCGACGACCCCCCCACCCCGCAAACCCGATGCAAAAAACCAACACCGACCCACACGAACAGCGACGGAAAGGCTCCAAGTCCTTCGTTTTACTCCTAAAACTTTATTCCCCTGCGCCTGGAAAGGGCAGGACCAGACGAGGAGGCCGACCGCCCCGGCCGCCCCGGCCGCCCCGGCCGCCGCCCGCCTCCCCGCTCCGATCGCGGCCGCGGCACGCCAGCCGCGGTGCAAGGCGGACTCCTCGCTCTCCCTCCTCCAAGGCCAACCCCTCGGTTCCCCGCTCCCCGCAGCTCCCGGTGAAGTTTACCATGAAAACGAGCGTTTCGAGGCGGAGACGCCGCCGCCGCCGCGGCGGGGAGGGCACCGTCACGGGAGGTGTTTCGCGGGCGGCCGCCGGGGCCCGGCGCTGGTTCCCCGGGCTGGGCAAGAGCGGCCGGGCGACCCCCGCCTCAGCCAGACGGAGCGGCGGCGGCGGCGGCGGACCACCGGGGAGAGCGGCCCGGCGGCAGCCGGAGGTGACGGGCGGCCCCTCCGCCGCCTCCGCGCGGTCAAGGCCGTGCCCGCCGCCGCCGCTTCCTGCTCGAGGCGAGGCGAGCGCGGCCGGCCCCCACCCCGCCGGCAGCGGGAGGGAGAAGGCAGCCCGCGGCGCGGAGGAGGAAGGCGAGGGCCCGCGTTACCTGCGCTCCGGCCGCCAGCACCCACCGCCCTTCTCCGCACAACGGGCACCGGCCGCCGCCGCCGCCGCTTCTCGGGCTCGGGCGCCGCCCCCGCTGCGCGGCCGCCAGGGGGCGCTGCACCGCCCTGCCCTCCCCTGCGGGGCCGTCGCGCTCCGCCCGAGCGCCCTCGTCACTCTTCGGCTCCCTGAGCCGAACGGCCTCGGGAACCTTCGGCCGCGCTCGGGGCCGGAGGGCGGGGCGGGGCGGTCCTCCGGCCGCCTCAAGGCGAGGGGGCCTCAGGCGGGGCCGCCCGAGGCGTGCTCTGCCCGTGCCCGCCGTGGGCTCCCCCGGCCCGGCCACCCCTCTCCCGGTACCCCCTCGGTCGCCGTTCCGGTGTAGCGGGCTGAGGCGGTCAGCGGCTCCCAGGAGCCCCCGGAGGCCGCCTGGGCCTGCACCGCCCGGGTCGGTCTCCCGCCCCTTCGCCTTCAGGTGCACCGAGGGCCGGTTACAGGCCTCAGGGCCCCGTGTGTTGGCCGCTGGCGGCGGGGGGGGGGGGCTCCGCACCTCGCCGGTCCCTGGCCCCGCTCCACCGAGGGCCTTGGGCAGCCGAGGGCCGAGCACACGGGCCTCGCTTCGGCCTTGGCCGCTCCTGCCAGGCTGCCACCTGTCCCGCTCTCCTTGCCCCAGGCGAAGCTCGCAGTCAGCCCCCCAACGCCTGCCTTACGTCTGACCCCGTTGGATAAGGCTGTGGAGATGTGATGGCAGCAGGTTATTTCCCACTGCGGCTCATTTCCTTCCTGGGGGCAGAGACCGGGCTGGCGCTGCTCTGCCAACGGCTGACGCAGCTGGCACCTCCACCCAACAGCGAGGAAATCTCCGGTAACCTAAACCTGAACACCCACGCTCGCGCTGCAGGATCACGTGTTGCGTATTCTTTGCACCACAGTGGCACGTGTTAGACTCCACTAGGAGCTGTACAGACCTAAGTCCTTTAATAAAACGCGGCCTTCGGCACATTCGGCATGTGGTCATCAAAGTGACGTATCCACAATGAGCTCTCTTGGAAACTCTCACTGTCCGTGAATGCTCAAAGAACACCGAGATCATGAAAGATATTTTTCATCTTCAGTTACTGATCTGTTCCTTTTCTTTTTCCTATGGATTTTGTGGACTTGAACCATGGGGGTTCTTGATTTTTCGTAAGATTCAAAAACTTTCCCAAGAACAAACGTCCTTCTATCAAGTTCAACCAAAAACATTAGCAGGCCACAGTCACTGGCACAAATGACTGCAATCCCTCACTGCGTGTATCGGCAATGAAATGGTCCCACCCAGGTTTGTGAGCCCTTCTAGCCAGAAAATCACCTGCCATGCTCCCTGTATTTGTATAGCTAGTAGCAGAAGTGGCTTTTTGAAGTGAGCCTTCAGATCTGAAATGTTACAAAGCCGGTTTCTGTTTATTTACAGGTTTTTCCAGAGAGTTGAGTGAAGAAGAATAATGGAAAAGAATAATCGGTGCAAAAGGTAGGCTTTTCTTCCTCATATAACCCTTCAATTAAGTTTTCTCCTTTGATATAGGTTCTTAGTAATTTTCACAGAGGAGGTTATATTAAATGAAAATAACACTATAATTGTTTTAATTCATAATGTATAATCCAGTGTTCTTTTTTCTCCTCCAAAAAATGTCTGATGGTCCAAATTAAATCATTTCTTAGCCTTTCTTCCTTTGGCTTTAAGGAGTTTTATTCCTCTCATTGCCTATCTCATTTCTAAATAACTAACAGGAAAATTTACAGATAAAGATAAGCACTGATCTGGAAGGAGCCCTGCTCCTGAAGCATCATCAGTTCTTAAAAATCAGGTTTGAACTGCTTACCCTTTGGCACAGAAATGCTGGCTAATTTAAAAGATGCTGGTCTAGCTGTGAGAGTTGCACCACCTCCTTGACTTTTACCTTTTCACAGAAGCTTCTCCCTATGGCAACTTCTTATATCAGGTATAAAATCTGAACTCCACTGTCACCTTGCCATGGTCAGGGCAGAGCTAATGCTCTGACCAGCTTAAAAAATTTTACTGAAGCTGCCACTCAGTCCTCCTGCACCGGAATGCAGAATTTCAGTGTGAATATTTTTTTTGTCTAGCATGCACCTCTTAGTTTTGGGGGATTTTTTCCTTCTCTTTTATTTTTTTATAACCCTCGAAAGCGGTTGGTGATTTGACTCCCATAAAATGTTACATAGTGACAAATGAAAAGAGATGTTTTATCTAAGATATTGACAAGAAACATCTAGAACATAGACCTAAACGTGGTGTTCTTGGAACTGAAAAATAGATAGGAGACACAATAGCAACTTTTATTTTGATGCATAGGAGTGATCCAAAAAACCTCTGGGATGGAGGCTTTGAAAATACTAAGTACAAATTTAAAGAAGTGATATGTAGGCGTTTGTGAGAAGACAAAAAAATATGCAATTCAGTGACAAAATTTCAGTTAAACAATTTGAAGAGCTCTCTTCTTTTTTAAAAATACAGTTTGTGGGAACAGAAAATTCTTTTAAAGACTTGAAAAATCTGAGAGACAAAGAAGCATTCTCTGTCATGAAAAAATATATTTTACATTTAAATAATTTAAATGTGATAAACAGGACAGTGAATTTTCCCTTAGGGCCTTCAGTAAAATCAAAATGCAACAGTTATCCTAGCTAAGGCTACTTTTAGGGACAGAAATATTATTCCACTGTGGAATTTCAGATGAAATACCACTGCTTCTGAAGGACTCTAAATACCAATTTCCACTATTTGTGCTTTGAGGAATTTTCAGAGAGTATTTTTCCTGTCAATCCCATTATTTAAAGCCTCACATAACCAAATTTAAAGTCCAGTGATGCTTTTTATTGACAATAGTAGTTGTTTTAGATGCTGTTACGTACTGCACATATGTGCATTGTATAACCTGTGTATAAAAATACTTCACACCACTTTACAATATTAAGTAACAGAGGCGCCGCATGCTCCTGAGAGGTAGATGTTTTAGTTGTCATTTGGCCAAGGCAGACCCTCGGGTGCAGACATGAGTGGCTGTATCATGAGAGCTGCCTCAGCGCTACCAAAGGCTGGTAGCCAGCTGTGAGCTGTGCCGAGCGCTGCAGTGCTCAGTGCCTCTGAAATCCCCTTGCTCTTCGCCTCCCTGCCAGCCCGCATCAACACATGGTAGACCCCGGCTCCAGTGCACAGAACGTTGCCGCTGGCCACATTTCAGGGTCTTCCACCCCTTTTCAGGGGCAGCCCTGAGCCCTGGCTGTGGGGGACCCCGGGGGAGAAGCTAGGGAAGGCCACGTGCCCTCATGAAGGCCTCAGGGGTACATCTACTTGCCACGTGGACAGGTCCCTATGTTACGTGTCTGGCCCAGCAGCTTCCATCTCTCTCGGGGTTTGGTGGCATGACCTCCTGTAACCAGTGCTGGGAGCACATAGTGGCCTGGACTTCTTCCTGGGGACATCTGACCTCACATACCACAGGGGTAAACAAACTGGGGCAGCCTGTGAGGAGAGTGTGGATACGGGCTGCTAAGTCTCCAGATCACTCTAGGTTTCAGGTTCTTCCTGAGACTGCAAGCTCAGGGAGACAAAGTCACTGAGCCTGGATTCAGGCAGTATGGATTCAGCTGGCAAAAATACAGCCACTTCCAGCTGTCTCATTCAAACGACCATACAGCCAATCAAAACGACAGCCTTTTAAAAGATAGCCTTATCTGGTTTAATTAGGCAAGCAGTAGTCCCTGATACTCAAAATATTCAGAAAGCTCCACAGCAGGGAGATACCTCGGACAGACACAGGGTAGAGTAACACCATACACATATGCCAACCTCTGGTAACATCTTTTCCGTCCCCATTCTGCATGTGCTTACATGCACCAAGATAACACACCATTTAAATAGGCTTCCTCCTTACAGATTTTTTTATGCTGCTTGTGATAGTTTTGGGAACTGAAATAGTGTTTCGTTTGTGGAAAAGAGACTGACATACTCCGACATCTTTTCTAGACAGCATAAACCAACATGGGCTTTCCGGGATGGAGCAGCTGTCTGACATGCCCCGTTCATGCGGAGCTTCGCCAGAGCCCAGCAACGTTACACTGCACTTCCCAGCGCAGAGCAGAAACTCCGGGTTGTTTTTCAAGAAAGCACCGCTGCAAGGTGCCCAAACCTGGCACCCTGCAGGGGAAGGACGCTCAGAGAAGGACAGCGAGCGTCTGATCTTCATACAGAACGTGTGTCATTTTCTCCCCAGATCGCTGCTGTTTCGCCTGCTCCTTACGTGCTGCCACCGAGACCGTGCCAGGCCTGTCCGGGAGCTCCCGTATTTTTTAATTTCCAAAAAAATCGTCCGTGAAGGTACCAGGCGGTGCCCGGGGAAGGGGGACCCCCGCCGCCCCGCGGGCTCCGGCGGAGGGTGAGTAACGGGGACTCCCCGCCTGACCTCCCCCCGCCGCCCCCCAACACCCTCGCCGGCGGCGGGGGCGGGCCGTGAGCTGTCCGCCGGGCAGTGCTGCTCCCGGGGCCGCCCTGGACAGCTCCCGGCCGCGGGGCCGGGCCTGCACCCCCGCCGCCAGCCCGCCGCCACCACCCGCCGCCGCCGCCTTACCTGGCACCGCCGCTGCCCGCACGTCCATGCTTGCCGGGCGGCCGCTCGGCTCCCGGGGGACCCGACCCGGCCGTCGCGGGGCTTGTTGTCCCGCCGCCGGCAGCACAAAGGGACCCGCCGCCGGGAACGTCGCCGCCGCCGCCGCCGCGGCGCCGTGTTGCCGCACGGGCGGGTGGGGCGGTGCGCCCCGCGGGCGGGGCCGCCCCGCTTCCGCCCCGCTTCCGCCCCGCCGCCGCCACCACCGCCCGCCCGGACGGGAGGGCGCCGGAAGTCCCGCCCAAGCCCGGAAGCGGCTCATCGGCAACGCCCGCCCCGCCGCCATGGCGCCGGCGTCGCGTTCCCGCAGCCCGCCGGCCGCCAGCCCCGAACGCCGCGGCCGCAGGTCGCGCTCCCGGTCCCGTTCCCGCGAGCGCAACGGCCTGAAGCGGCCGAGCCACCGGCGGAGCCGCAGCTGGTCCCGCTCCCGCGAGCGGACCCCCGGCGGGCCGCGCTCCGCCGCGCACCACGGCCACCACCACGGCAAGGCCTGGCCCGAGTACTACGAGAAGGAGAAGGAGGAGATCCTGCGGCAGAGGCGAGCGCCGGCCCCGGGCGGCGTTCCGTAGGGCCTGTCGTGCCGGTTCCCCGACGCCCCTCCGCTCGGAGGAACCGGCGCTCCCGGGGAGGGGAGGGTGCCGGGCGGCTGGGCCTGTTTCTGCAGGGCCCTCTCCCGGCCTGGCGTCCCGGTGCGGCGGCGCTGCCCGGCGCTTTCAGCCCCTCCGGCCCGTCCTTGCGGCGGGCATCGCCGGGGCACGGCTGGGAGGGTGCTGACGGCTGTTAGCCGCCGGGGCTGCGCGGTGCGCGGAGGTTTGCCTCCGGCCTCCCAGGCCGCTGGTTGTTTCTTCTCCCGAGCGTGGCTGCTTCAGGCCGTTAGAACCGGTGGCAGATGCCGGACTCGAAATGTTTATGGGCTGGCGATCACACACGGGCCTTTGGTGAAGGTGTTTTCTGTTACAGGAGGCTCAACGAGAGAGAGAGAATTGGGGAACTGGGGGCACCTGAAGTCTGGGGACTGTCACCAAAGGTTCCTGACCCCGAGTAAGGCACAGTCTTTCTTCTTTCCTTCCAGTTTGTATGATACTGATTGCGCATCGGTTTAATTTACAAAAATGTCTTGTCCCTAAGCTAGTCCCTTCGCTGCAATTCACGTTGTGTCAGTTGATTTCTGAATCAACATAATGCAGTTATTACTTTTATGGGGTTTTGGGGTTTTTTTTCCTCCCAAATAATTCTGGCATCCCAGTTATGCAAGATGTGATTCATTGTAGATCAGGTGACCTTTGTGTTGTGGTTCTGAAAGGAGTTCCCATGCTGCAAATTAGCTGTTTAATAGTTTACTCTGTTGCAAGTATCAACTCAGAATCTGCGAGCATGTGTCTGGTCATGTGTGTACCTTTGATCTTGAATACTACAAAATAGATTTTAAATAGCAAACTTTAATTTTTATTCAGTTCCGATGAGCATACACCGGTAGAAGATGAAGAAGCAAAATCCAAGAGTAGTTCTTCAGATTCCAGCTCGGAAGGTATTTTGCATTCCTTACACAGCTTGTTTTGAAAACGGGAAGCTACCAAAGTCTAGAATCTGCTGTTGTTGCTTGCAGGAGATTCACTGGCTTTGATGGGTGGAAGTGAGTGTGGTGGGCTCCGGTTCAAAGGAGAGCATTGCTTTGGGAAGACTGGGAAATACATACGGAGCTAGATGATCTTTGTCTGTTCTCTAATGTTGTATTTTAAAAACATTCTAGAGGAAAAAAAGAAAAAGAAGAAGAAAAGAAAGAAGAAAAAGCGGAAGGCATCCAAAAGAAAACGCAGAAAACATTCTGAGGACAGCGACAGTGAGTCGGAGTCTGAGCAGAACTCCAGTGGTAAGAAAAGAGAGTTTTGGCTAATATGCGTGGCATGAGAGCTCTCCTTCTGCTCCTCTGAAGGCAAAGCGACGCTTCTGGCTTTTGTTGCACGCTTGTGTCATGGTTTAACCCCAGCCAGCAACTAAGCACCATGCAGCCGCTCACTCACTCCCCCCCCCACCCAGTGGGATGGGGGAGAAAATCAGGAAAAGAAGTAAAACTCGTGGGTTGAGATAAGAACTGTTTAACAGAACAGAAAAGAGGAAACTAATAATGATAACACTAATAAAAAGACAGTAGTAATAATAAATGGATTGGCATATACAAGTGATGCACAATGCAACTGCTCACCACCCACCGACCGATGCCCAGTTAGTCCTCGAGCAGCGATCCCCTCGCACCCACTCCCCCCAGTTTATATACTGGACATGACGTCACATGGTATGGAATACCCTGTTGGCCACTTTGGGTCAGCTGCCCTGGCTGTGTCCCTTCCCACCTTCTTGTGTCCCTCCAGCTTTCTCGCTGGTTGGGCATGAGAAGCTGAAAAATCCTTGATTTTAGACTAAACATTACTTAGCAACAACTGAAAACATCAGTGTTATCAACATTCTTCTCATACCTAACTCAAAAACGTAGCACTGTACCAGCTACTAGAAAGACAATTAACTCTATACCAGCTGAAACCAGAACAGCTTGCAGTGTTCTGAAATTACAGAGCTGCAACATCAATCCAGTGGTATTTTCTTTCACCATCTTGCTGGGTTTGCAGTGCGTTTTCCTTGAGTGCTTGTGTTCTGGCCTCAAGAAACAGGATTTCTGAATTTAGCATCCATTGGGGGTTTCACGCCAACACAATGAACATGTTCTCATATTGAACAATATTGCAGGTAGCTTTCTACTAAGACTTTGTCAGTATTATTTGGTACCTAAACAAATCACGTCTGAGAAGCTGTGTACTAAGGCATTCTGATGCTTATTAAGGCATTCAGTTAGTTATTCACAGTGCAGTAAACTACTTAATTATAGCTAATCATCTCTTTTTTGATAATATGTACACTTTCCTTTTTTCAGATGAAGATAAAAAGAAAAGCAAGAAGAAGAAAAAGAAGAACAGAAAGTAAGTTTCCAGGTTGTTGTGTGTAATTCTATCTGCTTTTGACTAGAGGGCAGCACCACTTTCTTGGCAGATAGTGAGGAAGGCTGAGCACTTTTGTAATTAGGGCTATAAATGCTGTCGAGAAATCTTAATTTGATGAATTTTCTGTAAATCTGCAGAACCATGCCGCGTAGAGAACTTGCTGCAAACGTAGGGAGCCACTTTGTAATGCTATATGAAAGGCACAACAGTGCATATTTTGTCTTTGTTTTGCTGTAAAGCATTTTCTGCGAAACAACAACAGTCTATATGCAGACAGCCCGTCTTTCCGTAGGTGGAAGTTGCCTTGAGAAACTAATGACTTGAGTATGATACCAAGCACTTTCTTTCATCTTAAATTTTGGTAAAAGGCATGTCTGTCTTTGACTTTATTACAGGAAGAAGTATAAGAAAAAGAAAAATAAGAAGACCAGGAAGGAATCTAGTGATTCAAGTAGTGAAGATTCTGATGACGAAACATTTCAAGGGGAAGATCTCTGGATTGAGAGATCAAGTAGGTTCACCTGACTTTAAACTTGGATTGAAACTTCTTGGTGTCCTTTTTGTGAATTCTTTGTTAGGTGTTGCTGACCTGTGTAACTGTTCCGATAACAAAGAACAATGGGCACAATATTAATCTTCCTCATTATTTGATTGCTGCAGAAAATACAGAAGCTGACAGCTTGATTGGACCAGAAGCACCCAAAACTCATGCATCTCAGGATGATAGGCCTTTGAAGTGAGTAGCCAGCTCTAAGGGTACTTTGATCAAATCAAGTAAATCAAGCATGAAGGTTACCATTCAAAAGGGCTGTTGTAACAATGTGGCATGTATTGGAGAGAAAGGCTGTGCCAGAAACTCACAGACAGAAGTGGTAGTGGTGCTAGCCTTTACCCTGGCCTGAATTCAGGCAGAAAAGTCTGATTTATGCTTTTTCGCCTCAATTCCTAGAAAATCAATTGTAAGATGCCTTTATTCTAAGGCTCTGCAGTATTGTGACTTCATAGTGTTTTCATTACTGTTTAATCAGAATGGATACAATTGGTAATTTAAGATGTTGTTGCTAGTGTTAGCCATAAGGAAGAAACAGGCCAATGTGTGGGAAAGAACAAGAAAGTGCTTAAAAATGCAGCTGTAGCAAGTAGTGAACAGGGAAGCTGCACGTTTAGCTCAGGCTCTCTCTATTTGAGACTGCTTGAAATAACGGCTTTTTTTCTTTTTTTTTTTTTTTTTTTTTTAAGCTATGGACATGCCCTCTTGCCCGGTGAAGGTGCAGCAATGGCAGAGTACGTAAAAGCAGGAAAACGTATACCCCGGAGAGGTGAAATCGGCTTGACCAGTGAAGAGATCGCATCGTTTGAGAGCTCTGGTTATGTCATGAGTGGCAGCAGGTACAGTTTTGATGATGGTAATGGTTCAGTGAAATTTTCAAGAGCTGCTTCCTCTGTTGGCCGGTTGGAAAACTTCTTCCAAGCTCTAGTTGAAAGCACAGAAGAGAAGGTTCTCTGTGTGCTTTTAATAATCTACACTAAACTCCCTATTGCTATAGATGGTGAGGTTTTTAAGGACACATTCTCCTCAAGAGCAAAAATTCTTTCCAGGTAATATACTTATCTTGTGTTTCAAATGAGGAGATGCTTGTGTCAGGTGGCTCAAAGGTGGTGTGTTTGGACAGCAGTGGTAATGTGCTGGCTCTTCAGTGGGAGACAAATCAAAGTGTGAGAGGTTGGCTGCACTTTTTTCTCCAAGTTCAACAGGAACTTCACCTAAATTTTGGTGAGCTGGCAGCTGATGTCCTGGGATTAGGTGGGGCTTCCAGATGACTGCCTGAAAGCAGACACCCCCAGAATTCAGTTTCTTGCTCTGCCACGCTCCTTCCTGGGAAGGTTTGTGTGCAGTTCGGATTCTGTAGTGTGGGTATCTTTATAAGTCCCTCAAAACATTGAGGCCAGTTGATGGGTGGAAGCCGTGACGGGGCATTACATCCCCCGGCCTGTGCTGATGTACACAACGTTCTCCTCTGCAGACATCGCCGAATGGAAGCTGTGCGTCTGCGTAAAGAGAACCAGATTTACAGCGCAGATGAAAAGAGAGCTCTGGCATCCTTCAACCAGGAGGAGAGGAGGAAACGAGAGAATAAGATCCTTGCAAGCTTTCGAGAGATGGTCTACAGAAAGACAAAGGGCAAAGAGGAAAAATAATTCTTTATTTGAACTGTACGCTGTAGATTCTACCAAGCAGCAGCAAACCTGTTCCAGTCATGATTTGAAAAAAGCTGCAAGTGCTGCAGTGCCTTTCACCCAACAGGGCCAAGCCTCAGGAGTGGATTATCTGTATCAAGGAAACAGTTACTTTTGTCAGATTTTCTTGGATGATTTTTTCACCATCTGCAAGGAATCCCCATAAAGTGAAAGGCTACGAGGCAGAGAAGGCAGGAACAAGCAGGGAAGACTAGAGGCGACAATGTTATGTGCTCGCTTTGAATCGGACAAGCAGAAGGATTCCATGGGAGGGCTTTGTTACCTGATGCTGATAAGTGCAATTTTCCCTTTATTTTGATTAATCAGAGTCGACTAGCCATTAGAAGCAAGCTACTAGTAACAGTAGCAAAAATGAAGGAACTCCCAAGTTCCCATTTAAGATTTAAGACTGTCCACTTAGGTATTTTTTCATAAGTCTTTTAGATTTATTTTTTTCTCAAAACAGTTGAGGTTGGTTTGTGGTTCAAACTAGACTTGTAAATAGAAATGAGTTTGTAATTTAATACAGATGGGCTTTAGTTACTTTAAAGCAAGCAGATTGCAACTGGGGTATAAAGTAACAGTAATAGGAGGGTCTGATCTTCAATCCGCCAAAGCCTGTGGTGAAGAACTAAGTTGCTTGCTTCTTTTTTTTCCTATGTTATACATAGGTATCAGAGCAGTGGGGTGCAGTGATTGGAACCCCTGGATGTATATAGGTGGTAACAAGGATGTATCTTTCAATTTATTTGAAATTCTTTTGTCTATGGAAGTGTTCTAGATTAAAACCTTATTTTAACTCCTGTGGTATTTTAATTTGGTCTGTTTCAGCAATATTACATGGCTGTCTTTAAACTCTGTACTCAGAGGCCTACTCTGGGTAGTGCTTCTGTGGTGGTTATCTGTGATTCAACTGCATATTGCCAGATACACCTCCCTTAGCCTTCTTTTTCTCAAATGCTTTTTGAGCATATTCTAGAGGGTTTTTTTGTTCCCCTAAATCTCTGTGTGGTAATTTTGGCAGCAGAGATGTCTTGTATGTTTGTATGAAGAAAATAAAAAGTCCTATAATGTGTTTCCCTTGAGTTCTGCAGACGTGGTGTTCACAAACAGCAAGTCCAGCCCAGCTGCCTCTTCCCATTTACAGTCTGGAACCTGGTTCTGTCCAGCCGTACCCACTCGTACCTGCAAGGGACCATCATTTAAAGCCAGCTGCCATGTCAGGCCATAGTTGATTTTTGCATAGATTTAATGCTTTTTATGTATCTGCAAAGTAGAAATGCTAATAAGGAAGAGCCATTCTTTCTTCATTGTGTTTATTTGATTCTCCACAAAATACCAACAGAGCATTGGTGATGGTGAATTGGAACTGTTCATTAGAAAGTAAGTCTTTCCATGAGGATTCTTTTATTTTCAATGATGTCCTTAAGCCACTTTTCTCTAAACTGACATTGTTCTGGCCTGGAGGATGGAATAAAGACGGTGAATGGTAAGAATAACATTGAATCCACGTTTGGCCAGCTGAGAGCTGGCCTTCATTCACAGGGCAAGCCTATCTGCTGAAAAAAAGAACACCACCTAGACCGGTGTCAACCCAGTATGAAGAAGGCAGATGCTCATGGGGTGGCTATCCATGCTTGTGGTGGAGTGAAGCTAATGATAAGCAGGGTCATTTGGGTTTGCACAGCAAGATTTTGACAGCTTCCTCTACCTCTCTGCTATTATTGCAAACTTATTTACATCAAACTCCCTGATTGTTTTTGGCATGGAAAAGCTTACTAGAACCTCCCGAGTTGTGTCAGTGATGGAAGAGTAATAACATTTACTTGTCAATCAGCCTGCTGGACTCCAGAGTGAAGAATACCTTGACAAGCAAGGTCTGCAAGAGAGGAGAGAGAG
This sequence comes from Haliaeetus albicilla, assembly GCF_947461875.1. Classification (NCBI taxonomy): domain Eukaryota; kingdom Metazoa; phylum Chordata; class Aves; order Accipitriformes; family Accipitridae; genus Haliaeetus; species Haliaeetus albicilla. Next base: position 7,725,804 of record NC_091505.1, read on the forward strand.
GGCAGAGTTCACATACAGGACCTCAAAAAGCAGACATTTTAATTAGGTGAGAGCTGCTATCTGCTTCAAATATAACCTGTGTATTTGTACAACATTTCTGATATGGATTAGGATAGATTTGATTTAAAGTCTCTAAGTATTCTCTTGTGAAGGCAAAGACTCATATGTTACAATTTTAAGCTTGTGCTACAATGTAAGATTTCTGACCAGTGGCTATGAGCTGTTTTGCTGGTTTTGGCTAGGATAGAGTTAATTTTCTTCACCGTAGCTACTATGAGGCTACATTTTGGATTTGTGCTGATAACACAGGGATGTTTTCATTATTGCTGAGCAGTGCTTACACAGAGCCAAGGCCTTTTCTGCTCCTCACCCCACCCCACCAGCAAGGAGGCTGGGGGGGCACAGCCGGGACAGCTGACCCCAACTGACCAAAGGGATATTCCAGACCATATGACATCATGCTCAGCAGTAAAACTAGGGGGGAGGTTGGCGAGGGGGGCTGCTGGTCAGGAACTGGCTGGGCATTAGTTGGTTTGTGGTGAGAAATTGCTTTCATTTGCATCACTTGTCTTTCTTTAGGTTTTATTTTTCTCTCTCCTGGTTATTTTTTTCCTTACAATTTGTTACTATTTCTTTTTTAAAATTATTAAACTGGTTTTATCTCAGCCCACAAGTTTTCTCACTTCTGCAGTTTGCAGGGGGCTGGAGGGAGGGGGGCACATGGGGAATGAGTGAGCAGCTGTGGGGTGCTTAGTTGCCAGCTGGGGTTAAGCCATGACATCTGTGGACTGCTACTTGTAGATCCATAGCCAGTAAGTAGAAAAGCTAAGGTTCAATATGACTAAGCACAGGTTCTGGAGGTAAGAAGTCTACATAGTGCAATTTATTTCTTTTTTTCTCTTGAGCTGCAACGTGTTATTATACAGGTGACAAACTTCAGGCCAATCTGGAGAAGGGTTCTGAGACAGCATGAAGAGCAGCGGGCCAGTCTCCCTTTACTGACTCCTTGTTCCATAACTCGCCTCTGCTCAGCCTTACAGCTGCCCAGAGTGAATGCTGTTGCTTGGAAGGGGAAGATGGTATGAGCAGGAAAGCAGATGTGGGATCCTGCCAGATTCTCTGTCATGTTTCTGCCAGTCTCCACAATTTGGGAACTAAACCAGCCTCCCCCTCTGTGCTCTGCCAAACACAGACTCTGTCCAGCCTGTTGCCAGAGGTGCTGTAGGCTCTGAACACCAGCACTTGCGACGGAGCCCTTCAGAGGGAAAGGACTGTGGACACTACATGAGAGAGGCCAGAGGTGTTTTAGCAGAATGCAGCGTGCTGAATTCCCAGCAGCTGCTCTTCCAGGATGACAAGGGGCTATTACAAGGATTCAGCTACTAGAGGAATAAACAAGCAAAGTGTAGGTCCTAGTCCTTGTGGTCTGACAGAGGTGCTTACTGCTTGAAGGTGAAAAGAGGTAGTGGGGGCAGTGGGAAGCTGGTTTAGGTTTGTACAAGATGAGAGAATGAATATCAACAGGTAGTATCACAGAGCGAGAGAGCACTGTGAAACTTCCCTTTGCTCATTGGCACACTTTGTTCTGTGTTTCTTACAGGAGTTTTCCTCATTTGGTTTCATCCCCTCAGTAACAAAATAGGGAAGAGCAACTGCAGCATAGGTGTCTGCTTTGAAAGACAGATGGGAGAAAAAGACCCTGAGGACCCTGGTGCGGGACTTGTGCCAACGTACGGGGAAGCATCTGAGGAGGAACTGGTCAACGGGTTGGAAGATGGCTTAGCAGCTGATGGGAGGGTCTTGTGTTGGAACTGCTGGGAAGACAAGACTTGGGATGCAGACCCCTGAAGAGCTCCGTGTGTGTGTGACAGATGAGGCCCACTTGTTTATTGCATCTCAAGAAACAAAGGAAGCCTCTTCCAGCTGCTGCTCAGGACATGCTGTAAGGTGAGCACGGCCGGAGGCATGGTGTCAGACAGAAAAGGCTTCTTCTGACCCCCAGAATTCTCCACGGAGGCACGCTCACCCAGGCAGGACAAGTTTCACAAGAGCTGTTCAAGGCCCCTTGGTATCTGCAAGGATTACAGTAAACCCTACCTAAAGCAGCCCTGGTTTGCTTTTCAGCTGTCTGTGTAGTTTGGGAGAGGAGCTCGAGGCTAGTGTGAGCCCTGGAAGCCTGTCTCCTCCTCCACTTCCTGTCCTGATCTCCACATCTTTCCCTCTCATTTCTTGTCCTCCTGATCTTCTCCTCCTGCTAGTTCTTCTGTCTCTCCAGCCAGCACTGTAGCTGACTAGCTGGTGCTAAGTGCTTTGGGCTGGTATTTCATTGATTCCCAAGCTCTTTTCAGCCCTTCAGAAAACTGAGACCTTGACAAGCTTGCCAGGAGCCAAGGCCGACCACATCTAGAAAGCACGAGCAGCTGGACGGCTTAATTTAACCACATCATCTCAGAACCTGGACACAGAGTGCCACAGAGAAGTGTCAGACGTATCTGTCCATGCTCAGTGACACAGGCTGTAAGTTATGGCTCAGGACTACTGATAGACTATCAGAAACACTTCATCCCAACCCAACTAATCAGCAGAGGAATTCAGATGCAAATTTCTGTGTCAACTTGCTGTTATTCATGCTGATGTAAATCCAGAAGAATTCTATTTATGTCAGTGTATTTTCTTTCTCTGCAATATTACTCCTTTTTCAATATGGCTACAAGCAAATAGAGAGAATTGTATTACAGAGACACTTGTGCAGAGCAGAGAAACAGACTTGGTTACAGTCAGCAGGAAACAACTTCTGGTGCTGCTGGGCATCCTCAGCTCTCGTTGGCTGCGGAACAGTAAAAGGATATTTTGCTGCTGGCCTGGCTGCTCTTTCAGTAGTCTCCGTCCAGCTGAGTAAGCGTAACTATCCAGTCACAGGGCTGGAAATCTTTCAGAAATTTCTCTGATTTATGTGACTCTGCACCTTGTTCACTCTACATGGTTATTTGTGGTTGTTCCACACCTCGTGCTTCACGGTGAATCAGTGTTAATGGTAGTGACTCAAGATCTGCATTTTACTCTCACTTTTGCCATACTTTAACAAGCAGACAAGTAAGAGTCATTATTTATAGCGGATTTAGGATGTAGGAGAAGCAGGTTTTGGCTGTATTGTAAGTTAAAACTGCTGAGTATTAATGTGCCAGGAGGGAAGAATTGTAAGCTGCAGGAGGTGACACTGGCTATTCGTGCAGACTGCCGCACAAGTCAGCAGGGTTACTACAGGGAACTGCAGGTCTGCAGCAGTGAGTGCAAAAACAGGATCAGTCCTGCTGTCTTTCTGCATTTCACAAGTACTTATTACAGATGCATCCATAATGGTAGTTTTGTGGTAGTCCTCTTGGCATTCCTTTTCTTCCTCTTGAAGACACCTGCCTAGTGTGTATCAGAGTGCCTAAAGTGAGGAAACCATTCTGTCCAAAGCTTATATGCAACTCTATGGGGTTTGCGTGGCGAGGTTTTGGTAGCAGGGCGGGGGCTACAGGGGTGGCTTCTGCAAGAAGCTGCTAGAAGCTTCCCCCATGTCCAACAAAGCCAATGCCAGCCAGCTCCAAGATGGACCTGCTGCTGGCCTAGCCCAAGCCCATCAGTGACAGTGGTAGCACCTCTGGGATAACATATTTAAGAAGAGGGAAAAAAACCAGCACCGGAACAGCAGTGGAGAGAGGAGTGAGAATATGTGAGAGAAACAACCCTGCAGACACCAAGCTCAGTGAAGAAGGAGGGGGAGGAGGTGCTCCAGGCGCCGCAGCAGAGATTCCCCTGCAGCCCATGGGGAAGACCATGGTGAGGAAGGCTGTCCCCCTGCAGTCCAGAGTGGAGCAGATCTCCACCTGCTGCCCAGAGAGGACCCCATGCTGGAGCAGGGGGATGCCTGAAGGAGGCTGTGACCCTGTGGGAAGCCTGTGCTGGAGCAGGCTCCTGGCAGGACCTGCAGATCTGTGGAGAGAGGAGCCCACGCTGGAGCAGGTTTGCTGGCAGGACTTGTGACCCCGTGGGGCACCCACGCTGGAGCAGTCTGCTCCTGAAGGACTGCAGCCTGTGGAAGGGACCCATGCTGCAGCAGCACTTGAAGAACAGCAGCCTGTGGGAAGGACCCACGTTTTCCCGAGTTGAGTCAGTTTTGCCTGTGATGGTCATTGGCGAGTGATCTCTCCCTGTCCTTATCTTGACCCACAAGCCTTTTGTTATATTTTCTCTCCCCTGTCCAGCGGAGGAGGGGAGTGATAGAGCGGCTTTGGTGGGCACCTGGTGTCCAGCCAGTATCAACCCACCACAGCAACACAGATAAAAGGGTTGAATACATGTATATCTTTATTAAAGAGTTAAATCATTTTATATAGATATGTGGATTCTTCAAAGTGCCACCACCTTAGTCTATGTTCTCCAGACCCTGAAAAAGAAAAAGTTACAGCTGTATCTGCATCACTCTTGACTCTAACTGGCAAGAGGGCATAGCTGAAAATGCAGGTTCTCAAACTCTGCTTAAGTACCCGACTCCTAATTAAAAAAAATAATATTAAAATGCGCATCCCCACTGGCAGGCCAGCTGCAAGTACAGAGGGAGCTCCACCAGCCCCAAGAATGACCAGTGCCCGTCTCAGAAGCCGTGGGAGCCCCCAGCCCGGGGATGTGGGGAGCAGTGCGTGGCTCCCGCTTCCCTCCCTCCCTCCCAGCGGTACCAGCCCGAAGTCCCCGGCACCTGCCTTGGAGACGTAGTACTTGTTGACGCCCGACACCCGCCTGTCTCTTTCCATCAGGGTCCACTGGTAGGGATAGCGGGCGATCCTCTTCTCCTGTGGGCACCCGCACTGCTGCCTGTTACGGCCCGTGGGGAAGAGGGGTCCCGGGAGAAGGGAAGGGGGCCCGGGAGGGAAGGGGGACCCCGGGATGGAAGGGATCCTAGTGGGAAGGGATCTAGGGGGAAGGGGGACCGCGGGAGGGAAGGGATCCCAGTGGGAAGAGACCTAGGGGGAAGGGGGACCCCGGGAGGGAAGGGATCTAGGGGGAAGGGGGGCCCGGGAGGGAAGGAATCCCAGTGGGAAGGGATCTAGGGGGAAGGGGGACCCCGGGAGGGAAGGGATCTAGGGGGAAGGGGGACCCCGGGAGGGAAGGAATCCCAGTGGGAAGGGATCTAGGGGGAAGGGGGACCCCGGGAGGGAAGGGATCCCAGTGGGAAGAGACCTAGGGGGAAGGGGGACCCCTGGAGGGAAGGGATCCCAGTGGGAAGAGACCTAGGGGGAAGGGGGACCCCGGGAGGGAAGGGATCCCAGTGGGAAGGGATCTAGGGGAAGGGGGACCCCGGGAGGGAAGGGATCCCAGTGGGAAGAGACCTAGGGGGAAGGGGGACCCCGGGAGGGAAGGGATCCCAGTGGGAAGGGATCTAGGGGGAAGGGGGACCCCGGGAGGGAAGGGATCCCAGTGGGAAGAGACCTAGGGGGAAGGGGGGCCCGGGAGGGAAGGAATCCCAGTGGGAAGGGATCTAGGGGGAAGGGGGACCCCGGGAGGGAAGGGATCCCAGTGGGAAGGGATCTAGGGGGAAGGGGGACCCCGGGAGGGAAGGGATCCCAGTGGGAAGAGACCTAGGGGGAAGGGGGACCCCGGGAGGGAAGGGATCCCAGTGGGAAGGGATCTAGGGGGAAGGGGGACCCCGGGAGGGAAGGGATCCCAGTGGGAAGAGACCTAGGGGGAAGGGGGACCCCGGGAGGGAAGGGATCCCAGTGGGAAGAGACCTAGGGGGAAGGGGGACCCCGGGAGGGAAGGGATCCCAGTGGGAAGGGATCTAGGGGGAAGGGGGACCCCGGGAGGGAAGGGATCCCAGTGGGAAGAGACCTAGGGGGAAGGGGGACCCCGGGAGGGAAGGGATCCCAGTGGGAAGGGATCTAGGGGGAAGGGGGACCCCGGGAGGGAAGGGATCCCAGTGGGAAGAGACCTAGGGGGAAGGGGGACCCCGGGAGGGAAGGGATCCCAGTGGGAAGAGACCTAGGGGGAAGGGGGACCCCGGGAGGGAAGGGATCCCAGTGGGAAGGGATCTAGGGGGAAGGGGGACCCCGGGAGGGAAGGGATCCCAGTGGGAAGAGACCTAGGGGGAAGGGGGGCCCGGGAGGGAAGGAATCCCAGTGGGAAGGGATCTAGGGGGAAGGGGGACCCCTGGAGGGAAGGGATCCCAGTGGGAAGGGATCTAGGGGGAAGGGGGACCCCGGGAGGGAAGGGATCCCAGTGGGAAGAGACCTAGGGGGAAGGGGGACCCCGGGAGGGAAGGGATCCCAGTGGGAAGGGATCTAGGGGGAAGGGGGACCCCGGGAGGGAAGGGATCCCAGTGGGAAGAGACCTAGGGGGAAGGGGGACCCCGGGAGGGAAGGGATCCCAGTGGGAAGAGACCTAGGGGGAAGGGGGACCCCGGGAGGGAAGGGATCCCAGTGGGAAGGGATCTAGGGGGAAGGGGGACCCCGGGAGGGAAGGGATCCCAGTGGGAAGAGACCTAGGGGGAAGGGGGGCCCGGGAGGGAAGGAATCCCAGTGGGAAGGGATCTAGGGGGAAGGGGGACCCCTGGAGGGAAGGGATCCCAGTGGGAAGGGATCTAGGGGGAAGGGGGACCCCTGGAGGGAAGGGATCCCAGTGGGAAGAGACCTAGGGGGAAGGGGGACCCCGGGAGGGAAGGGATCCCAGTGGGAAGGGATCTAGGGGGAAGGGGGACCCCGGGAGGGAAGGGATCCCAGTGGGAAGAGACCTAGGGGGAAGGGGGGCCCGGGAGGGAAGGAATCCCAGTGGGAAGGGATCTAGGGGGAAGGGGGACCCCGGGAGGGAAGGGATCCCAGTGGGAAGAGACCTAGGGGGAAGGGGGACCCCGGGAGGGAAGGGATCCCAGTGGGAAGGGGAGGCCCGGGGGGGAAGCGGAGCCCCGGGATCCCGACCCGCGGGCAAGGCCGCCGGTAAGGGGGAGACTGGGGGGGGTGCGAGGGCGGCCCGGTCGGCCCCGCCCCGCTCTGACCTTGCCGCCGTTGCACCAGCGGTGCATGTAGACGGTGGAGAGGCCGGGGATGCTGAGGCAGATGCCCATGATGGCCATGCCGGGCAGGATCTCGTACCACATCCCGCCGGTACCGCGCCGACCCTCACGGCCTGCCCCGGGCTCGCTGCGGACACTCCCGGCCTGCCCCGCGCCCCTTCCCGGCCTGCCCCGCGCCGCCGTCACTACCGAGGCAGGCCCGGAACGGGGCAGCTCGGCGGGGAGGGGGGGGGGCGGGGCGCGGCGCCTCGGTAGCGCCGGGAAATGAGGCCGCGGCCGGGCGCGGAGGCTGACGCCGCCGGGATCCGCGGTGCCCCGCCGGGAGCCGTAGTCCGGGCGGTTGCCCCGGTGCACGCCGGGAGCCGTAGTCCGGGCGGTTGCCCCGGTGCACGCCGGGAGCCGTAGTCCGGGCGAAGGGGAAGGCCCCGGCCGAGGGCGCGGGCTCGTGGCCCTTTAAGGCGCAGTCGCGCGAGAGGCGCGGCGGGCCAATGGGCGCGCGGGGGCGCGCGCGGCGCTGTCCCGCGGCCCGGGATGAAGGAGGACAAGGAAAACGCCAGGCCCAAGGAACGGCGCGGGCCCGCCGCCGGCCCGGCGGCCCTGCTGGGGACGGGGAGCGGGACCGGGAGCGGGACCGCCACCGGTACGGACGGTAGGGCCGGCGGTGCCGAGCCTGACCGCCTGGAGCGGCCCAAGGACAAGAAGGAGACGCTCAGCAAGGTGGGGCCTGCGCGCTGCTCGGCGCGGGGGGTAACGGGCCTCGGGCGGCGGAGGGGAGAGCGGGGGCCGCCGCGGGGTGGGGAGGGAGGGAAGGGATGCCGGTGGGAAGGGATGCCGGTGGGAGGGGGGGGCCGGCCCTAACGGCCGCCGCCGTCGTGCCGCAGGTGGTGATCCGCCGGCTGCCGCCCAGCCTGACGAAGGAGCAGCTGGAGGAGCACCTCCAGCCCCTGCCCGAGCACGACTACTTCGAGTTCTTCGCCAACGACTCCAGGTACGGCCGCCGGACCCTCACCCCCAGGCACCGCCCCGGCCGGCTCCCGAGAGCCGCCGGTGTGGCCCGCCGGGCCCGCAGAGCCGCGCCGCCGCCACCGAAGTCATCCTTGGTCTCTGGGTCTTGTCTTTCTGCAGCTTGTACCCTCACATGTTCTCGAGAGCCTACATCAACTTTAAAAACCAGGAAGACATAGTCCTCTTCAGGGATCGCTTTGACGGCTATGTTTTTGTCGATCACAAAGGCAAGTGAAGGGCGCTCGGCTCTGTTCGCATCTTTCCCAGCGTGCGTGCAGCGGGCTGGTTGAATTTGAGAGGGGTGGGTGTCAGCAGCCTAACGTGCCCCTTCAGGTTTGTTTGGGTTTAGTGCCTTAAATGAATGTCACGCAGCATTTCACAGAACAAAGAAAATGTCTTGCGCTTTGCGGAAACTAATCTAAATTGGTTTTGTATATTATGTGTAAAACCCAGTTAAGTGTACATCAAGGTAGTAGCAGTATCAATATAAAACCAGTTGCCACGTTACTGAGGTTAGTACTTGCATTGTCATACCCGAGTATAAAGTCTGAAAAGCGAAAGTGGGTAGGTGGTGTCGCTGTCCAAACTAAACGAAGCTGAGGTCAACGATGCCGCCCTCTGCTACTGCCCTCACCTGTTCTGTATGCTTCTAACAGCAGGACTTATTTTTTGTCAGTTTTTAATTCAGTTTATTACTTGTTCCAATGTACAACTGAGTGAGTCATCTTGATTCGGTAAAAGGAGCAGCTTCTTCCTTGCAGTCTAAGATGTGAAAGTGACTGCTCTCTGGAGACATTAATCTGTAGGAAACAAATATTTTGTTTAATTCATTGGTTAAACATCCAAGTATTTAGTCGCCACTTACCTTTTTTCTAAATACATGTTAGGTATTCGGTACATCTCACGTTTTTAAATTTTGCATTTCAAAACTGTTTACATTGGGTAACACTGGAAGTTGTTAGTCTCATTGATAGACCTGAAATTTACACATTTAGCAAAAGCTTTAACAAGAATCTTCTTGTTGGCTTCAGTAGGTTAAGGATTTCACCTTGAACTTTATTGCAAGTCCGTGTTTTACGCTTCATCCAGCCAGGTGTTTTATGTGACACACAGCTCTGTCCACAAGATTCTTCCTTATTTAGGAGGGTTGCACGATGAGGCTCTAAAACACCTAGATCTTTTAAGTAAGCTGGTTTGCAGTGTAACAGCACGCTATATTTGCCATACCCAACAGCAACATTGGATTTATGCAGCCATAAATGTAGCATTCTTGTCAGAAGATAAAACTTTAAAGCTTGCTTGTAATGTGTTGCATTCTGTTGTATTTTGCCAAAAATTGAGACTTGCCTCGGTTGCATTAGCTTAAAATATTCCCTTCTACTTGCGCAGTGAATGCACAGTCTGTAGGATGAGGATATTACATGGTGCAGTGTAGCTGAGGTGGCTGAACTGACAGTTATGGGCAGTCTTAAAGCTAGCATTTCCTTCTTGTTGTGAGTCTGTGAATTTCCTGTTTTGTTAACATAGTGAGAGTGTTTAGTTTGTGAATTCTGCTGTCTCTAAAATTTTTTTTTCATTAAATGGCTTTCAAAATACAAGAGGTTTTTTTATGCTGTCTCTTCTAGTATTGCATATTTCTTCTGAGGCTTATCTTCCTGCTTTAGACACGGTCAATATACTCTATTTCATATCTGTTTCATCTCTATTTTAATGTATCTTTCCCTCTCCTCTTAACAGGTCAGGAATATGCTGCCATAGTTGAGTTTGCACCTTTCCAAAAAGCTGCAAAAAAGAAGAGTAAGAAAAAGGATGCCAAAACTGGAACTATCGAAGATGGTATAGCAGCTAGCTAGTTTGTTTTGCATGTGTAGACTTGAAAGTCCTAGCAATAATTTGAATATAATATTTTTGCTGTGTGTCGTGGTTTAACCCCAGCCAGCAACTAAGCACCACGCAGCCGCTCACTCACTCCCCCCCCATCCAGTGAGATGGGAGAGAAAATCAGGAAAAGAAGTAAAACTCCTGGGTTGAGATAAGAACGATTTAATAGAACAGAAAAGAAGAAACTAATAATGATAATGATAACACTAATAAAATGACAACAGTAGTAATAAAAGGATTGAAATGTACAAATGATGCGCAGGGCAATTGCTCACCACCCGCCGACCGACACCCAGCCAGTCCCCGAGCGGCGAATCCCTGCCCCCCACTTCCCACTTCCTAAACTAGATGGGACGTCCCATGGTATGGAATACACCGTTGGCCAGTTTGGGTCAGGTGCCCTGGCTGGGCATGAGAAGCTGAAAAATCCTTGACTATAGTCTAAACACTACTGAGCAACAACTGAAAACATCAGTGTTATCAACATTCTTCACATACTGAACTCAAAACATAGCACTGTACCAGCTACTAGGAAGACAGTTAACTACATCCCAGCTGAAACCAGGACACTGTGACACTGTAGCTTATCAGTAGAATGTTTGCTTAATTATATGGGAAGCTTGTTAGCACTGCTTTGTCAGCTGCAAATCTACTAAATATGATTGTCCTGAACAAACATAATGCAGCAGCTCATTTGAGAGCTGCCAGCTTATGAAAAGGTGACATATAAACAACACAATTTATGCAAATCTAACCCAGAATTCCAGCAGTGCGCAATGCAGATTCTTTTCATGCTACAGTGTATTTTTTTTTCTTTTTTTTTATTTTTTTCTTCCCCTTTCCCCTCCCCTGTAGATCCAGAGTACAAGAAGTTTTTGGAAAGTTACAGTGCAGATGATGAAAAATTAACCTCCACTCCTGAGACTTTGCTGGAGGAAATAGAGGCAAGAAACAAAGAGCTAATAGGTATGGAAATCTATGCACTATAGTTACCTTTTCCTAGAGCACAAAGAAATGTATGTGGTGTAATTTGAAGCTGTGATTCCTCAGCCTTGAGGAGACTGAATTCTTTTGTGTGCTTGCTTGGTGTTTGTTAAGCCTTTAGGCTAATATTGTTCAGTGTATTTTATTTTGCTCCCATGCTCTAAATTCTTTTCTAGGTTTAAGTTTCATGTGATAACCTTCCTTCGTGTTTTAAGCTGCTCGTCAGATGTTTGTTAGCCAGACTAGGCTGTGGAGTGGCTGCCTTTCAGCGAGATGCAGTGATGTTTAATGTTAAATGCTGTGACCAGTGACGTTCTGTGCAGGCACGAGTTAAGAGATAGTGTGGTCGGGTAAAATACCACAAAAATGACCAGAATGCTCCTTTTAAGTGTGTTACAGGTATCTCTTTCAAAGCAAGAGAATCTGGGAAAAGCCTAATGCAGACCGAATATCCCTTTACAGGCAGGTGTACTGGATTATCGTATTAGTGTCCTAAAGAAGTTTATAGGATCCTAATAGTTGCCACTGTTCAGGGATAGGATTGGAATACTTGTTTCACTGCTGTATTGCTGTATGTGAGAGGAGATAGGCTGGATCATTCATAAGGCTCCTTCATTTCATAAAGGGTCTTGTAGGTATTGCAGTATTGGATAAGGCAAATTGTTTACATTTGTTTTATATATTCTCTAGCTAAAAAGACTACTCCTTTATTGAACTTCTTGAAAAATAAACAGGTAAGACTTATCTCAAGAATCTTCTTGTTGCTTGCATGTACAATTTGCTCATTTAAAGCATGGGTGTGTATTTTGCTACGCATATACTGATATGTTTCTGCCCTCCTGAAGAAGCAGCTTCTGACCCAACTTACTTGTTAACATGTGGTTCACGTACTTTAAACTACTAGAATGCTGGCCTTTGTAGGAATGTTGGTGCTCTGTGTGCATTCTGGTCACAGCTAAATGTCTCTTGTGGCACTGCCAAACCAGATTCCATTTTAATGCTTCATTTTTAATGCAGTTATGGCTGAGGTCCTTGTAGATGATCTTTCTCCTAGCACACAATCTCATTTTAACTTTTAGTGATGGAGAAAACCACAGATGGGGCAAATTTAATTAAAATTAGAGTGATAAAGGCTGAGGCTAGTGTTGTGTTTGGTTTTCTTAAGACAGTACAAATCAAGGCTTATGAGTGAGATTTCAAAAAAAGAAATGCTGCTGTAACATGTTCAGGTTCACAACGGAACAATAGAGACGACAGGACTTTTATAATAGGGGTGGTTTTGTGGTGAGTTATTTGGTGATGAAATACTCTATCACTTTGTGGCAGGGTATCGTGTTAGGCTTAAGGGGATGTTTTCTAGTGTAGAAATACACTATTTCTCTTTGCTTTTACACACACAGAGACTGAGAGAAGAAAAAAGAGAGGAGAGGAGGAGGAGAGAATTGGAAAGAAAAAGACAAAGAGAAGAAGAAAGAAGAAAATGGAAAGAGGAGGAGAGAAGGAAGAGAAAAGAAGCAGAAAAACTGAAGAAGGTAGACAGATGCCCAGAAAAAGAAAGAGACAGATCAAAAGAAGAACCAAAGATTAAGGTCTAGAACAGTTCTTTATTATAAACTGTTACGCTCCCTTTCCCCTATTATTTGTATATCAGTCTCTCAAAATGTGCTCTGAGTATTGTGTGAAGAATCACATGAGTTTGGTGTTAGTAAATTACCACTCTTTTGTAATATTCAATATTAGGCATTGTAAAGGTTTACATGCTGTAATGCTTCATAGTAATATTTAAAGCTTTTGTCATGTGACTGTTGTACATGTTGTGCTAAACAGAATTGTGAATTCACTATGGAATGGAGACTATTTTTAAGCTTTCTAAAATGGCCTGTTTTAGGAGAAAAATCCTAGTCAGCCGTATGGCTTATGCTTACTCATACACTCCAGCTTTTAGAAGTACTACGATTTGCAGTAATATTACTTTAATGCTTGTTTCTTACTGGACTACAGTTCCTTTGATGCAATTTCGGTGTTGTGCCAGACAATATGTATTAGAGTGAGCTTTTTAGTTGAGACTTCTGTTTTCTTTGTAGCTACTTAAGAAGCCTGAAAAAGATGAAAAAGACTTGGAGAGAAAAGAAAAATCCAAGAAACTGGAAAAAGAGACTCTGAGGGAGGAAAAAAATGCGAGTAGTGCATCTGCCAAACGATCTGATGGGGAGACAAAAGAAGAGAAGGCAAAAAAGTATTCTAGTACTTGCTATAAATATATATATGTATATATAACTTGTTTCCTGATCGTACCAAGGCTTAGGCTGCTCTGCCATGACCATGCTTTGAAATTTCTTTCAAATTATTTTTCTGATACAAGGCATGGGATGTGTTCTCTGTGGCAACACGCATCCCTGTGAGTACAGAAAGCTGTGTGAATTACCTGGCAAGTCTTCACTAGTGGACAAATTTTAATATTTTTGCAACTCGCTGTAGGAATTCTGCAAAAGAAGCCCAGGTGTAGGTGACTGCAACAGGTTGTGAGCACTGTCCTTGCAATGAGAGAATTACAACCATGGCAAGAGGAGAGGTGTACTCCAGTTGACTAGTCCCTTTAAGTCTTGTAAAAGGTCAAAGCGGAAAGCATAATTCTCAACAGCTCTGTGATCTGTTCAAGATTCAGTTCTGCCATGTGAGAAATGAGACGAGACAGAGAAATTCAGGTGTTTTCCAAAGCCAGAGGAGACTCAGCCAGCTATGCAAGTAGAAGGCTAGGAAATGCTAGCAGTCAGTGTCATCTCTGGTTATCATGCATGACTCAGGTTATCACAGCTTCCCAAAAGCTCCCTAGAACCTACCAATGTGTCGTCTTCGTATTGCAAATTTACGCCAGTATTACATTGATCTCCCAGCTCTGTTTGATGAATCGTTTGAGCTTAATTTTCAGTTTTGTTTTCATACAGATCAGAAGATGAGTGTGTAAAGGACTACAGGGACCGAGATAGAGATTTTGAAAGAGACAGAGAATATGAGAGAGCACAGAGGGAGAAACTGAGACGCCAAGAAGAGGAGCGTCGGAGGCAGAAAGAGCGCTTTGATAAAGAGAAGGTTTTTAGAAGAAAAGAGGAAGAGGTGAAAAAGGAGAGAGACTTACTCAGAGAAAAGGGAAAGAAAAGTGATCTTACAGACTTTACCAGCAGCATGGACAAATCTGAGAAAGTAACCAAAGACGATAAAAAAGAGGATACAATTAAGAGGGATCGTATCAGAAACAAGGTGCTGGATTTCTTTAAATTAATATGTTGATTCATAGGGACCAGTTTGTGGGGTTTAGGATAAAAGCACTTCAAGGAAAGAATCATGTGGTTTCTCTGTTGAAACTTCTTCCTGTTCTGGTAACATCGTTAGAAAGTTTGCCCGTTTGTCCACTAAACTTTGCTAAACTGTTTGTGATATTTCTTGTCACTGTATAGGAGTTAAGCCAAGATACCATGGGCCAAATTGTAAAGACACTGATCCCTTTTCATTTGCTGACTTATGCCATAGGCTGTATCTTTAAGGTGTTGGTAGAGCATCAGTAATCTACCTGTATCTCTGCTGATGCTATACATGCCTGAAAATACATCTCAAAATGGGAGTGTGATCGAACAGGTTCCTCCAAAACAGGGACAAGACTGCTACATGCAGAATATGACATCTCCTGTAGACTCAAGAAATGATGTCTTGAGTTTAGTTTTATACACTCTGCAAATATCCCTTTGCAGCGTCAGTGTGCAAGTTTTCCATGTCACCTAAGTCATTATCATGTACAAATGAAACTCAAGGTTTTGAAGAAGCTTCAAAGTTGGCCTCTATTCTGAGAGAGGGTCAGCTGTACCCGTCTCGAGAGGAAAGTCTTTACAAATAACTTCAACTATGTGCAGTGTTCTTTGAGGCTTGAACAGGGATGTAGCCTTACAACAGAGACAACCTCGATTTGAGACAGTTGACATTACATTGCCACCGTGGTGGAATAATTTAACTTAGAACACCTTGAAAAGTTTGAATTTGAGCCATTTCTAATATCACTGATGCCATAATAACCATGATAGCATGGGGCTATGAAAGAGTCTAAATAGTTTTGATTTATTTCAGGATCGTCCAGCAATGCAGCTGTACCAGCCAGGAGCCCGAAGCCGAAGCAGATTGTGTCAGTATGAAGACAGTGCTGCGAAGCCCACAGATCAGGGAGCGGATAAGAAACAAGAGAGTGAGACGAGTAATATGAAGGAAGAGGAGTGACTAGCATGCAAGCCTTATGTGTTCTGACTGTCTGTGCAGCCAAAGAGCATGTACTACGCAATCCAGAAGTGCCTTCGAAGCGAAGAAGGAACAAAGGAAGAAAAGGGGGCATTGTGCTGTTGGATGTTTCTGGTTAAAGAACCTCAGCTGTAGATTCAGAATTTGAAATGTGTTCTCATTGTCTTTTCAGTTATTTGAATTTATTTTCCCAGCATCTAACTACAACAGAGAAGAGAATCTTTGCAAAGTAGAAAGACTTTATGGCCTTAAGTATGATAACGAGTCATGTGGTCAGGAGGAGATGACACCTGGATCTAAAGCCAGAGCTTTACAGCTTTACTGTGTGTTTGATGCACTTAAGCAGAGCGAGCTTGAAGTTGCCCGGAGCCAACACAGGTGTTGCTGTGTTGTGTGGCGCTCCGACCTGAGGCAGCGATAGCTAAATTATCTCAGTCTAGCACTGAGACAGGTACGCAGGCTGGGCTTGTTGAGGTACCAGTGAATGGGAGCCCTCTGGCATGTAAAGAGGAGAACATCTGGCATTGCAGTAATAATGTTAGGGAGGGAGAGACCTTCCTCCTTAGCGGGTCTCTGGATAAAGTAACTAAGTTGGAGTGTATGAATAAGCTGGCTTAATATTGGAATACTTCTTGACAAATTCTCGTGTAAAGTCTACCTACGTTGAAACGCTTACTCTTAATCAAATGTAGCTGGTTTGAGCATCCTGTTCTTTTCCAGCATTCTCCCTTCTCGAGCGTCTGAAACGTTTCCTAACTCCTGCCCTCTCCGTACCGCTTCATCCTCCATCATAACTTGAAGTATTGTTTTACAGCCCAGAAAGAGACTTCACCAGTAGCAGCTCCTCCTCAGCTAGCGAATTTTAGCCATAGCGATTTTGTACTAAAACCAATAAACTCGCAGAAACTCGTGCCGCCGCCGTCCCTCACTCAGCTCGGTCTGCGCCGCGGCGGGTCCGCCGGGCCGCTAGGGGGCGCCGTGGCCGCGGAGCCCGCGCCGCCCCCGCCTCTCTGGCCGCCTTCCCCCGCCCTTTCCGTCTCTTCCGCCGCCGCCATCGCCGAGACGCCGGGCAGCTCCGCGCCATGGTGAGACCATCGGCCGCCATCCGCCGCCGCGCCGCATTTTCTCGAGCCCTCTCGCCGCCGCCGGCTGGCTTGGGCTTCCCGGCAGGCAGGCCGCGCGGGGTGGCGGGGCGGAGCGGCCGCGGCGGAGCGGGAGGGCCCCGGGTGTAACCTTTCCCTTCCCGTCCCCGCCTCGCCGAGGCCTGGCGGCCCGCCGGCCGCCTCACCGCGCGGGCTGCCGGTGCTTTTGCTCTCCGGGGCCTTCCGCCCGCGCTGGTGTGGCTGAGCGCCCGCGGTGGGGCCGGCCCGGGCCCGGCGGAGCTGCCTTCCGCCGGCTGCGAGGCGGGGGCTGCCGTGCGGGAGTAACGGCTGCTCTCTCTTCCAGTCGTCTCACAAGACGTTCAAGATCAAACGCTTCCTCGCGAAGAAGCAGAAGCAGAACCGGCCTATCCCGCAGTGGATTCGCATGAAAACGGGCAATAAGATCAGGTAATAAGATCAGCGGTTGTCTTGTGAGGAGCCGCAGCCTACAGCTGCACGAGTGTCAATCAGGCTGCCTGTGCCGTGGGAACTGAAGGCAGAAGCTGATTGTCTAAAAGCGTTCGTGCAAGCAAAAGTGCGATTTTGTGGCCGTGAATACCGTACAAGCATGCTAGTGCAGATACGTAACTCCACCCGATGCTGTCGGCCCGTTGTGTTTTCTTGAGGCAGTGTGGGGCTTCCGTGCCATTTCCTTCTGCTGCAGTTCAGTTCGTTCCAGTGCTCTGCAAGCATCCACAGGTGTTGGGTCATGGCACGTGTAAAGTGAAAGCGTGAACTGTATGTGTGGATAATTTATTCCAGAATTTGTACCCTGGTAGCCTCTGTGCTTCTGCTGTTCCCCTTCTCACCACCTTTCCCCTCTCTCATAGCTGTCCCTCTGGGTTCCTGCATTTTCAAGGAACAATACTTTACTGAGCATGGGTGTTCAAAGATACAGAAGATTGTGCATAAGGGAGCTAAGGCCTTGTTGGGGTCTGGGAGATAAAATTGATAGTATAAGGCCCTTGGCACACAACTGCAGAATTAATTTGCAATAGTTCCTTTTTGTTTGCCTATAGTGTTTATTTTCAAGCATTGTAGTTAGGAAATTGCAATGAGAGAGTACTGCAGAATACTAGGTAAATGTGGGGCATGCAGAAGACAGTGCATATCTGAACCCTCTGGGTTAAAAGCTTCAGCCAGTATAGTTCGGTCACTCACATTGTGCAGCTACCTTTTTATCTCATATGCTCCCTTGTCTAGACTTTTTAAGGGAACAGGATTTTTTCTCCCAGATAGTTTTTTGTCCTAAGTAGTGAGGAGAGTGATGGTAGCAGTGGGTGGCTCAGGCATTGAAACGGCACGGAACTGCCAGGTTCTGTTCCCATTACTTCTCCTAACTTGTTTATTTCTAGGAAAAATCAGTGTTGTGTGCCCCAGACTGTATCCTTGTCTTCCAGATACCAGCTCAGAATGGGCTTCTGTTTTAGCTAAATTGCAGTACTTTGGAATACTTTGTCATGGGGCAAGGGCAAAATCATGAATTTTTGTCTTGTGACACTTCATTACCTCCCCGGTCATCAGTTTTATCCAAACTGTGCTAAAGCAGGCTGCAATTACAGTGCTTCATTCCGTGGGAGTACTGCCATTTTCCTGCTGAGAGTAACTCTGTTAAACACTGTCTCCAGTTTCACCTACATGGTGGTGAAACTGTTTGTTCTTAACATGTACAAGTATGTACTCGTAAATGAATATACTTTCCCAGAAGAGGGCCTTTTCCATACGCTGCTGTGCTTTCCTATTTTGAACAAAAATGATACTTTTTGTGTTAGACTATGAACTACGTTCAAGGGATAGTTTTCATTATCATTGGACAGTCAGTACAAGATCACAGGTCTTGTCTCCAAAAAAAGAAGTAGGATATTCACACGCCACTGCTGATGTATCTCTGCGGGCATCGTTATCTCTTTGAGGTTTAGTTTCTGTTGCAGTAAGGTGCTAGTTGGTTAGTGAATGAAGAAAGTAAACAGAGATGGAAATTTAAAAAAATAAGTACACAGCTGATTATTGTTGCCACTATAGCACATAAGAAAGATTTCCGTCCTTTACTGTTGAGCTAATTCAAGGAGTTTTCAGTCTGCCTGGATCCTCAAACGTGTGTGTGCACTTTGCTAATTTACACTGCTTCTGTCTTAGGTACAACTCCAAAAGGAGACACTGGAGAAGGACCAAACTGGGCTTGTAAGAGAGACTGTCTCCTGGGAACTCTAATAAACACGTGTCTTTCTGCATCAGATTGATATACCCGTATGCTGTTCGGCGACCCCCAAGCAATTCCTTCTGTAGTGTTGGACTGCAATCCCCAGTGTTTGGTTTTTTTTATGAGCTAGTCTGGGTTATTGATGTTAACTGGGAAAATGTTGAAGTAATTTGCATCTGAAACATGAAGACTGTGTTCTATTAGTGTTCTTTCTTTCAGGCATCATCATGAGTATTGACAGTGTACAGGCTTACTAATAAATATGGACCTGAATGACTTGGTTGAAATTATTTCTCATATATATATGGTGGGATAGTAACTAACATTACTGTGAATATAATGTCACTTAGCGTGAGAAACCTTGTCAGCTCTTTTCAGATAGAGTAGGCTGTGTCTTCCTTTTCACTTACTGTAAACGTACCAGTTTGTAAACGTTTGAGAGCCAGACGTACCAATTTTTTAAAGAAAATGGGTAGAAATCAGAACTGATTTTAGAGGAGTTAATTTGAAGAAAATCTGTTATTAGACAAACTGAGATAGTTTGGTTGTTTTTTTTTTTTTAAGCATTTTAGAGGCAGGTTTGAAAAAGGCAGACTTCACTTCATGATCCATAGACCACTGTGGCTACAGTAACTCTGTTTGGAGTGTCAGCCTCTTATTACTTAACCCCAGGGAAGACTCTCGATTACATTTCTGGTAGATTTATGAAATGTTACTAAGAAAAGTAAACGGTGTTGTCAGAACTTGCTAAAGATGTGTCTGTATAGCTGCTGGGCGCATTTTATGGGGCCGGAAAGCAAAGCACACTGAAAATGCTCATCTGGGGTAAGGTGGCTTCCTGTTCGAGGTGTGCTGTGGTAGGTGAGGGGGATCCAAACTAACAAAACCTTTTGCTAAACCAAGTCACTCTCCAGTTACCTCCCTCTCTTACATTACACTTACACGTTGGATGCATATATGTTCCGTATGGTTGGCTTCTGTCACAGCGGCAGATTTTCAACTCCGCCATTATCTCCCGCATGGCCCTTTTGAACATGCAGAGTAGACCCCATAGTAAAGTGTAGCTAGGCCTGTTGGTCAGTTGGAAAACATTTTTACATGCCCAGAAGTACTATAAAAATACTTGCCCAGGGAGCGAGAACGCGGAGCTGAGAACAATCGGTGATATTGAATACCAAGATGACCCGTTCTGCGCCAGAGAGGCGTACTGCCAAGGCTGCCCCTGAACACCCCGCCTGTGTTAGCTGCGGGTGGCTCCTCGTGAACCTCACACCTGCGGTCGGCCGAGGATGGCAGCTTCTTACCCCGCGTGGGTCTGGCCACTGCACCTGCAGCACTGGGAGCCACTCTCGGGCAGGACGTGGCGCAGGGCAGCCCTTGGAGCCTGGGGTTAAGATCCTGGCTAGGGAGTGGATGCAGTGGAAGAATCAAATGAAAGAAAGTTTCACAAAGGAGGAGGAAAGGGAAGAGTATAGCAAGGGCAGTGGATAGATTTGTCTCCTATAAAATGGAATACTCCTATAGGCTGTAGTATATAATGTCTGCATGTTCCCTAGAATGTGTAATAGCCTCCTGAGTTTTGTTTGGAGCTCTGTGTTGGCTTGATCCAGTTCGTCTTGATGCCAGCCATAGGTGGAGCTTAATTTAAAACGTTCTCAGCAGAAGGGTGGTAACTCAAGATGTTGCTCAAAGGAAGAGTTAGCAACTATTTTAAGAAGGGGAGAGAGGAAAGAAAGGATTAAACTGCTCAGAGTAGTGAGCACTCCAGCTCCCTGATGCCGGTATTCTCTGTTGGGGCCTGTGAAACATCACATATTCACCGCAGGGAAGTGGAGGAGGAGGCAGCTGTGGCTCAGCACCGAGTCCTGCGTGGCTGCTGCTCCTTTCCCTTCTGCAGTGCAGACCTGGGATAGATGCTGTGGTCAGCTGGATGTGGCTGCAGCAAAGCCCATCCTGACGCTCGGAGCTGCGAAGGTGCTGTTTTCTGGGTTCAGCCTGCCGTGGTGGCTCAGTTCCTGGGTGGCAGCTTCCTGAGGAAGCTTCAGGCTACCACACCTTCTGTGTTGCTGCTTTTCATGTTGAAGGTACATAGATTTATCTCCTTCGTGTTACAATTCATAGCAAATAATGCTGGGCAGCAGCATGTACCAAGCCATGTATAAATGCATAACAAATACACACCTTGCTCAGAGTTCATGCCAGTCTCTCCCTCTTAAGGTGTGCTGGAGGTTTCTGTGAGCACAGGAGAGCAAGGCTGGGATTTTTACCAACTTCAGGACACTTCAGAAGTATCTTCTAGCTTCTTTTCCTGTCTGGTAAGAGTCTAGTTTCTGCTTCGTTATCAGGGGGAAGCAGTAAGTCTCTGCAACAGGAAAGCAGCAAACAGTATTGCCAGAGATGTTTCAACAGAGGCCCATGTGCTGCAAACACTTTTGCCCCAATGTTTTTTAAATCTCTTCTGTGCTCTTCTTTGCTCTTCTTTTTGAAGCAAGTGTTTGGGAAATAACAGCACTGTTGAGGATCAAAGATCAGCCTTGGAGCCCTGCAAACCACCCCCTGCCTCTTCATCACCACTGCTGGCAGGCAAAGCTGCTCACAGACTTTCTCTTTAATTGTGTCTATGAGGACCTGGCTGAGGAGGCAAAAAGTAATTTTATGGACTTGAGAATGGAAAGAGACAGTTTTCTCCATGGCATTTCTGGGAAAGCTTTCCTGAGCAATAGATTGAACTATTTATTACTATTTAGTAGAGAGTCTCCCTATTACTATCATTACTGTGCTATTTTTATTAGATGGAAGCAGCTTCTACCAAGGAGCTGCTTTGGAAAATAACCCCTTCTATTATTTTTCCCCACTTGACTGAATCTGCTTTTCAAATTGGACATTAAGGGATAGCACGAAGCAAATTTGGTACAAATTAAAATTGGGTTAAAATCAATCTTCTGCAGAACGTTAAGCAACACAAATACCTCTGGGTTCAAATTATTTCGGTTGTTTCTGTGGCAGCCCCCTTTGCCCTCTCCTTCCCTGTGAGAGTTGCGAGGGCTATCAGGGATCTCTGCAGAACTGGGCTAACACACGATAACAGACATCAACAGAAGCATTAAAGAAAAAAATCTAAATAATTTGCATATTCTAGTCCATTAATTTGGGTGGATATGGTTTTGTTTTCTGAGAAGCAAAGTTAGAGCTGATTGTATACTTGAGGAATATTTTTTAAACCTGTCTGTATTTCCAAACGGACTGCTCCTCGGTAGCTATGAAAATAAACTGTGCGAGACAGGGGTGGGTGACTGGAAGTGGCATGGTGTTTGGGGCAAACGGTGTACAGCAGCAGAAAGGGTACTGCAATTTGAAGAAGATCCTTTTTTTGCTCTGTGGAGAGGAACCCTTGCAGGGCAGTTAAGGCAGGGGATGGCGTTGATGAGTGTGTTGTAACACCACCCAGAGAAGCAGGGCTGTGGTCTTGCTCCTTCTGAAGTGCCTGCCTAATTTGCCTCAGAGCAGAATACAGCTCCAAACCCACAACCAAAAGATAGGGGAAAAAGCTGCCTTTAGGGGGTTTTGGTTAGCCGTCAAGGGGAGGCAAGCACTAAAAATCATTTAGTCATATTTAAGTGTAGCATTTGCCAGTTAAACTTTACTCTCGAATGGAACATTGAAGTCCAAGTTTCCTAGTAGCGTGTGACTAAGCTGCAGGTACAAATGCCAAGGAAACAGCTCCTTCCAGGGAATTCTCACTAATTCCACTGTTTATTCTGTTTATTACTCAGAGGAGGATGTAAGAGCAGTCCCGTGCCCTCTCCCTGGCAGCGTGCTGCCGCAAAAGGGTGACAGAGGACTAGCAGGTCAAAAAATATTTCATCAGACATGCACCCACCTATCTTACCAAGAGCACTTTGGTCACCAGAACTAAAGATTGCAGGTGTTTTGACATCAGAACTTTTCATGGAATTTGTGCTGGTGTGACCAGACTTGTTAGAAGCCAGCCTGCTGTCCTGTGGCATTGATGTGGCCAGAGAAGTTCTGGAAGGAGCTATGTTGCCACAGTCTTTAATCTATTAAAGCATTACAAAACCGGTGTAGATCAGGCATTAAATCCATTCCCAGTATGTTTTATATGTCTCTGCTGCTGACCTCAGTGATTAAAAAGATGTCCAGACACATCTATGTGTCCACCCAGTCACCTGGACTGGACACTGTCCAGTCACTGGATCACTGTCCGCTCATCTGGAGACTGTTCTTCCATGTTGTTGTGGTTTAACCCCAGTCACCAACTAAGCACCACACAGCCGCTCACTCACTTCCCCCACACCCAGTGGGATGGGGGAGAGAATCAGAAAAAAAAAGTGAAACTTGTGGGTTGAGATAAGAACAGTTTAACAGCACAGAAAGGAAGAAAATAATAATGTAACAACAATAATAAAATGACAATAATAATAAAAGGATTGCAATATATAAAACAAGTGATGCACAGTGCAATTGCTCACCACTTGCCAAACGATGCCCAGTTAGTTCCTGAGCAGCGACCCACGCCCAGGCCAACTCCCCCCAGTTCGTATACTGGACATGACATCACATGGTATCGAATACCCCTTTGGCCAGTTGGGGTCAGCTGTCCTGGCTGTGTCCCCTCCCAACTTCTTGTGCCCCTCCAGCCTTCTTGCTGGCTGGGCATGAGAAGCTGAAAAATCCTCAACTTCTTGTAAACATTACTTAGCAACAACTGAAAACATCAGTGTGTCATCAACATTCTTCTGGTACCAAACTCAAAAACATAGCACTACACCATCTACTAGCAAGACAATTAACTCTCTCAGCTGAAACAAGGACACATGTATCGTCCACTGCAGACTGGGTTATCCCAGTGTCCAAGCAGCATTTCAGAGCACAGTCTGAATATAAACAGGGTTTGCTCAGGGGCTGTGAAACCCACGGGCTCAAGTTCTCCAGAGCGAGTTACCCATGTATCATTTTGCATCAAGGTGCAAATTCACCTGTGTGGCCAGGTGAGATATGATTTTTAGTCCCTCGGTCACCTCTGCAGACCCCCAGAAAGGCAGCTGGAAAGATTTAACCACGACTCCCATCTGAGGTGTCTCCATGAGGGCTGCTGCTCTGCGATGGGGAACAGAAACTCCCCAGTTGCTGTCTGAGAGTCACTTCTCAAATGGGACTGCTATTTAAGGGGGTAGAAATGGTCTCATGGTGATGAAAAAGAGGAAGGGGCAGTTGTTTTTCTGGAGATATTTTGAAGCAGCCCTGGCCTTCGAGAATGTGAAAAGCAAGTTGAAATCAGCTGGGCAGAGTTCCATTTGGTGAACAAAACACAAACAGGCGAGCAGAGGCTTTGCCCTTTTAATGCAGTTACCAGTACATACACGTGGGGTTATGCTGCTACAGGGATGTTCCTCAAGAGTTTAATTTTTGAGCATAACCTCAGTAACAACAAAGATAATCTCACAGCCTTCATACCTTTTCCATGGTTTTGAGCAATGCATCATCTTTCCAGAGTTGCTCCTGGACTCCAGTCCCTGCGGGAGCCACCGCAAGCCACCCCACTGGGCATCCCTCCTGCCTCCTCCGCTCCAGCCCCCATCCCCAGTGGGGCTGAGCATCTCAGGCTCCCCTGGACGGGGGTCCCCAGGGAAGGGCTGCCAGGGGGACTTGTCTTGCACTTTGAAAGACTTCTCTAGGTCCGGCCTCCTCTGGCAAACGGGCACTCCAGCTCTTACTTTACTGAGAAACAGCTTTGTCTGTCATAAACAAACAGCAACCCAGAGGAGGCGCATGTGGCAGAGATCTGGGGATCTCACAGGGAGCTGGAAAGCGATTGCAGCTCGGTGGCACAGTCTGCTTGTCTGTACCCGCTCTCCCTGCCGGCAGAGAAGCGTACATAAAAAAGTGTTTGGGCGGGGGGTTGTTTCTGAAGCCATACTTTCTTCTCCATTGTCAGCCCAGTGCCAGGCCTCTGGCATCTCAGAGTATGGTTGTGAAATATTTAATTATATTCTGCCAGTGTCTCCATCCAGGCACCCAAGGCACCATGACCAGTCCAACCTCACAGCATTGCTGGGAGCCAGGGCAGCGCCGACAGCCTCATTTTACAGGTGGGAGAACCAAGTCACCGAGTTGCTGTGTGACCTACCTTCAGTCACACGCAAAGTCTGCCAGCAGCCCGGGACAGGCAGCCCAAACGTCCATCCCTGGCCCCCAACACGGGACACCACCTCCCGTAGTGGGTCAGCATGCCCCCACAGGCACACGGGGTGTCGGAGAAGCAGCTCCCTGCAGCAGGGCTGGCCCGTGAGCCCCCACCGCGGGGCTCTGCTGGGCTGCAAGCAAGGAGTCCCCATTAGCAGGGGCAGGGGGCAAAACCCCCTCCGGGGACAGGTGGTTTTTTGGAAGGTCTGTCCCCAGGCAGTGCTCCCAATGGCTGTGGTTGCTACACACACACTCACGCTGGCACAGCCCCAAAACACCACGCGAGACCTGGGGTTTGGAGGCGAATGGACCAGGGGAGCTTCAGCGCTCTTGGAAGAAAGCAGATGCCTGTCTGACAAAGGCCCGGAGTGTTGACAAGCACCAGGAGCGCTGGGCTTTCCCCTCAGCCCTGGAGTCCACACAGTCCCGCCCTGCCCTGGCCTCTCTGGATGACTTACAGTTGTTGTTGGTGTTGTGAGAGCCCAGCTGGACCAAGTCCTCCTCCAAGGCCCCCGCCAGCTCCTTCAGCTCCCTGGAGGTGTCTGCCCTCAGGTACTGCCAAGCCTTGCGCCCGTTGTGGTCCCTGCGGCTGGTGTCCGCCCCGTAAGCTCCCACCAGCACTTTGATGAGCAGCTCGTGTCCCTGCAGGGCAGCCAAGTGCAAGGGGGTGAGCCCGCCACTGGCGGTGGGGATGTTCACGTTGACGGGATAGCCGTTCTTCTGGGCGTGGGACATGACCTGGATGAAGCTCTCATGACGGCCATGCTTGGCAAGCCAGTGGAGAGCGGTGAAGCCTGTCACAAAGTCTTTCCTGGTCAGCAGGCTGGGATCCAGGTCCATCAGCCTGACGATGTTGTCCGCATCGCCCTGGGCCACCGTCAGCAGCCACTCGTGCTCCAGGGGATCCAGGGCAAGGGACAGCACCTCGGGGCTCTGCTCGGGCTTCTGCTCTTGGTGTGGCCCTGCAAGGAGACTGCTGCTGTTGGATGTCTTCTGAGTGGTGGCGAACCGCATGCTGCTGCCAGGGCTGTTGCTCTGCAGGAGGATTTCCTTCAGCTCCTTCCTCCGGGTACTGCTGGGGCTGACGGAGAGCCTGCCTGCAGTCCTACCCCAGCTCCCCGGGCCTTGGCTGCCCCAGCCGGCGCTCCTGTTGGTGTCCATCTTCTGCAGCGGATGGAAACGCTCTCTGGTCCCCGCGGCGGCCGGCCAGAGATGGGAGCTGCGGGCTAGGCTCCCCGCTTGGGGCTGGGTGGCTTCCAGGAAGGTGAACGTCCGGATGATGCCAGCTACCCTCTGCCCTGCCGGGCCTCGCTCCCGCTCCCGCCGGGCCATGGCGGGTGCCTTCTGCGGGGCTGGCCGGCAGCCGGCTCCCCGGCAAGGCACAGCTCGCGGCTCGTGCTCCCCAGCTCTCACCCCGCGCTTCCTGCCTCGGCGTTAGGCAAAGGAGGAACCAACCCTGCACGGCAGGAGGGTACGTTGGGCATGGCGGCGGATCCGCGGCGCTGCCACACTACCGGGGCGGTGCAGGCGACCTTTGGTCATCCTACGTCTGCGGCTGCCGCCGGCGCCGGGCACGGCCGTAGCCGTGGGCTGTCCGCTCCCCTGCGGTATCCCAGAGGGAGAGCGGGTGTGTGTGCGGCACCGCTGGGGTGGGCAGAGGCGGGGGGGGGTCCTGGGCAGCCCGATGCTGGGGCTATAGAGGAAATTGGATTAACTGGGTTTTTCTCTGTGAATAGTCTCGTTTAGCACTAGTGGCTTAGCATTAGCAGCTAAAGTAGCTGAAGCCTTAGGCTGCGAGAGCTGACCAAGCGTCAACTTTTGATAAAACTAATGCTGCTAACAAAGAACTCAGTGGATACGAGCGGAATGAAGAAGATGAGGACCAAGGAGACAATTCCAGGACAATGAGGTAACTTCAGAAGGCCAGCCCAGAGACAGTGAAAACCAGTAAGAAATCAAGAGACCACCTACCAGAATTAAGTGATTGCACTTAGGGATCAGGTAACGGGTGGTATGGGTATAATTGGGAGGTGTGAATTGGGGTGGGGGTCCCTCTCCAGAGGCAGCCAGCTCAAGCTGTAACCAAAGAATACAAGACTAATTGGAAACCTTCACTTGGACTTGGCATTCTCAGTGGAATCCTAGGTTCAGACCCTGTTATGGTGGCTGGCGTGTGTAAATCTGTAACACTGGTCCTGGGGACACCCCAAAGCGCCGGGTGCCTTGCTGAGGCACCTGCCTTACAGCTCCCCCCAAAAATTGCCCCCCACCGTTGCAATGCTTCTCCTTGGTACTGTGCTCAGGAAGGCTGAGGGTACTGCCCCACGGGGCCACTTTCCCACTCACCGGTGGGTCTCCATGCTGTAAGGGAGACCCAGCCCAGGGCGGTGTTTTGGGTCCCTTGCCACCTGATGTTTCAGCCCAGCAGCATTTTGGCCTTCCTTTCTTGCTGTGTTTCACTTTCCAGCAAGGCCCCGTGCCCCGCACTGTTGGCAGCTGCAGCCACCAGCAGTTTGTACCCTAATTTTGTTAGGAATCAGGACAAACTCCTCTGCCCCAAAAGCCCCCAGTCCTGTTTCTCCAAAGGCCTTTCTTATCCGTGACTCCTCAAATACGCATAGCATGGCTGAACTGCCACCAGGTGGTTTTGCGACTGATCTGACAGCTAAGAGCCGTGCCAGCCCCTTCAACCCTTTTCTTTGCCTTCCCTAAGCTTTAGCCCTGCTCTAACCTGCCCCAGGCTGGTCGTCAGCCCTGGAGGGAGCTTTGCCTTTCTCCAACCACTTGGACCAGTTTTTCTGGGATGTGTGGGGAGCCGGCGTCATCCCATGAAGCCCAAATGACTGGTGGTGAAAACATAATTGTCCCCTTGCTCCCTTTCTGGCGCTGCCTGGTTTTGTCACTGGCTGTTGGTGGCTTCTGCGGGCTCAGGGAGGCAGCGAACTTGACCCACGCTGCTGTGGGATCCTGGGGAATGGTTTAAAACACTTGTTGGGTGGCAGCTGGGGAAAACAAGGAGGGAAACGAGGGCACCGACGGTGCAAAGCAAAGCACCCCTTTAGGGCCACCCTGGTTGTGCCTGCATTAGGGACTGGTCACACTGGTGAGCTCTGACCAGGCTAAAACTGGGGTGCCAAACCTGTGGGCTTTACTAGGGGGTCCCAGGGGCTGGGAAAGTTACTTGCTTTGGGTATGGACTGAGGTTCCTCTCTCTCAGCTTTTGTTTGATGTTTGTGCTGGCATCAAATGAAGGGAAACCCGAGTGGCACCAGCTACACCCTGAAAGCAGCAGATGGGCTTATCCAGCCCCTGCCCGCTGGGCCGGGGAGCAGAGGCTGCGTCCAAGGGCCGAGAGGGGCCGGGGAAGGGGCTGTACCGCCACCGGACGAGAAATTGGCACAGCCGCCATCAATCGGTGTCCGAAACGAGCACAAACCGTCCCGAGGGACCTCAGGCGAAGTGCGCAAAAGCGCACAGACGTTTTATTTTCAATAGCAAGTGACCTACTGAGGCTAGGAGACCTCAGACCCAAACCATAAACCCCAGCCCAGGCTCAGCGCTGCACGGCTCTGCCCTTAGCCTTGGCCGGGTGCGCGGCCCCGGGTTACCGGAGGGGCCAGCGGGCAGGCTGTCCCCCCCCCCCGGGCCTGCCCTGAGGAGCCAGTGCGGGGGGAACCCATCACCCTGCCGGGAGCGGGCAGGGGCCGGGGGAGGCCGCGGTGGCGGGCAGGGCGAGGCCGGGCTGCAGGCAGCGGCCCGCCGGACAGCCCGCGGAGCGCTGGCAGCGGCTCCGGGGGCTGCGGAGCCGCTGGCTCCCGCCCCGGCCCCGCTCGCCGCCGCCCCGGCTGCCTCCGGCCCCCTCAGCCCGCCGGGCCCCGCGCCCCGCCACACTGTGGCGGCGGCCCCGCCCGCAGCCCGGGCTGCACCATCGCGGGCGGCCGCGGGGGGGGTGGGAGGGAGACCGGCAGCCCCGCGCCTCCCGGAGAGGAGCGGCGGGACCGGCGGGACCGAGCCGGGCGGGGGAGCGGGGGGGGGGGGGAGAGGCGGGGCGAAGGGGCGGTGGCGGGGGGGTGCGCGGCGGGTTCGACCCCCCCCCTCCCCCCGCGCGGTGATGCGGTGGGCGCGCCCAGAGCCGCCCGCCGGGCCGGGGCGGGCGCTGTGGCGGGCTCGCAGCGATGGCGGCGGCCGAGGTGGCGCGGCAGGTGGGAGCGGGCGCCGGGCGGCGGCGGCCTCCTGCGGGCCGAGCATGGCCGGGACGGCCGGTGGGAGAGCCTGGCATGGCCGGGGCGGCGGGTCGGGGCGGGTCGAGCCGGGCCGGGCCGGGTTAGGGTGCGCTGGGTGGGGCGCGGGCTGCGGGGGTACCGGCGTGGGGCCTCCCGCGGGCTCCGGGGTTCGGCCCGGGGCGGCGGCGGCCTCTGAGGGGGGGTCGGGGTTTGGGGGCCGCTCTGAGGGGAGCCGGGGTTACCTGGGGGGAAGGGAGGTTTGGGGGCCGTCTCCCCCCCTGCTGGCTGCGGGGCAGCAGCCCGGCCCGGCGACCTTGGGCTGCCCGCACCGGGGTGGGTCCGGGGGTCCTGCCCCGCCGGTTCCTCCGTCCCTGGGCCCCGCCGCGGTCGCAGAGGGACCCGCAGCGCAGCCCGGGGCTGGCCGGACTGCCGTGCTGGGGAGGCCTCATCCTGCACCCTTACCCTGGGCTGGGGACCCCTCGCCAGGCCAGGGTGTGGTAGCGGGCGAAGCGCTCCTCGGCATCCCCATCTCTCCAGGGATGCTGTTCTCCTCCCAGAGAAGCCGTCATTCCGTGCTCGTTAGGGCGTGATGCGGAGAAGGTCGTCAGTCCGGCACCGTGTGCCGCGGAGGAACCGTGGGAGCCCTCGCTGAACATCGGCGCCACGTCCCTGCTACGCTTTGTCCCCGAGGGTCCCCCCACGGTGTCGTCCCCGGTGTCGTCCCCCGGTGCCCCGTGGGCACACTTGCTGCCGCCGGTGCTCGCCTGCCTTCCTAGCGCAACGCAAAGCTCTCTGCCTGCCTGTGGAGAATTATCCAGAAGAGGAGCAGAGGGAGTTGAGCCACCTCTGCGTTTGGTAGAGAAATGCTAAGGAGGCATCTGTAGCGCGTTTGCATGCGGAAGCATTTTGTCTGTGATTTGATGGGCTTCCAACTTTTGTGTCCGTGCGTTAGTACAGAAATAATACTTGAGATGAATGCTTGCCGTTTCGTCTTCAAAGCAGTAGGTTTTAGCATGGACCAAATCTTGTCGAACGGGTAGATGTAGCCATTCCTTGCCAGTTTGTGATGTTATTTCCTCCTGGACATACCCATTGCCTTGTATGTGACTGCCAGGGTATGTAAAGTGACTCACTTGCTCCCCTGTCTTTTAAGGAAATTGAGCGTTAGGCTTTCCTAAGATAATGCACAGGAGTTTCAGACATCTGCTAGTGGCCTGGAATGAATTGTGATACAGCACAGCCTCTCTTTGGAGGCAAAAGGGAAAGCTAGCTCTGAGACGGATGTGAAATTAGTGTGCTGCAAATTGAAAATGTCTTTGTCCAGACAGACGACTTGTCAGCCCAGGTCTTCGGCATCCGGTCGCGGCTGGGGTTGGTGAAACAGTCAGCCGTAACATCCTGGTGATGCAGAGGGCTGCCGTGTTTGTGTTGACGGGGTTAAACACATGCGAGAGCTGGGGTTGGGTATGTAGGGGAGTTGGGGTCACCACCCTGCCTCTGTCCCAGCAAACCCTTGATCTAAACCAGCATTTATTGTGGAGATGGTTGGGTGCAGGATTTAAACGCTGAGACCCACAGGGGATGTGTCCACTCTGCTCCCCGTGGGTGGTAGACAGGTGCAGAGGACTGGCTTGCCGGGCACTGTCTAACTCTCAATCTCTGTAGTACAGTTCAGAAAAATCATTAAGACTGCTGATATAGATACGTATTTTTTTAATTGCTGGAGGAGACTTCTGGGAACATATCCAAACAGCATGGCATTTCTGCAGCCCTTTGGCAGGGGCATAAAGAAATGTAATCTTAAGAGCTGTCAGAATTTGAGATTTCGGAAGCACTTGACTGTTTGTGAATGTTGAATGGCTGAATGATGCAATGCGCCTGAAGAAGGGTGGTCAGTGGTCAGGAGCTTTGGTGAGATGTTTCTTGCTTTCCGTGGTGGCTGATTCAGAATTCTTTCTCTCCCACTTTCCTGTTATTTTTCTTTTATATGTGTCCTGACAATTTGTTATCAGCCAAGCAAGGAAAAGAAATACAAGGTCTTTAGCTACACTTTACATTCCTGCTTTGCATTTATCTCATGAAGGATGTTTATACTGTCTGCTGGATAATTTTCTCATTGCATAAGAGAATTGCACACTTGTACAAGTGAGAAGTAATTGGTAGAAGTGTTGTTCTAATTTGCTGTTTAATCAGAGCCAAATGCAGTCTGGGGAAGTGGATGCCATAACACCGAGGTCATGAGAAGGGATCTGATGTTGTTCTGGCTTAAAGATGATGTGAAAAACTGTGGTGTGGAAACCTGAACTGAGGTTCTGCCTTGCTTTGTGATTTGTCATTTGACTTCTTGTGCAAGAGTTGTCTCGGGTATGGGGGTTAACCCCCCAGGTCTCAGCTTTATGGGGTGGCAGAGGGGCAGGAGAGTGGGTGCTGTGAGCATTGGCAGTGGTCGTGAAACCCTGTGAGCATTGCTTAATTTGTTTTTGTTGAGGGATGGTGCTGTTTTGTTTGTTGCAGCTGTTTGGAAATCCTCTGAAGAAAGTCTCCACAGCCTTGGCGTCTGAAGTGATTCTCATCTGGGGAGAGGTGGGAAATTGCGTCGGAAGTACTAAATGTCAGCTGTCAGCGTCCTAAACAGAAACACTCTTTTCAATTAGATGCAGAAGAAGTATTGTACTGCAGTCTTTGGGAGCGTTTTCTTGTTGCACGGGCCTCATTTAGACATGGGGTCCCTTGGGTTCAGAGCTGTAGCATTCTTTATTTGCTGTGCTGTGCCCGAATATTGCCAAGTGGAGGCTTTTCCTTTGCCCTGGTGTCCTTTTTCATTGTTCCTTTAGTCTAGGCCACCAGAAATTGTCCTGAATATGGAGTGTTGACATTTGCAATGAACAGCACCGTTGCGTGTCTCGGGGAGGATGCTCTGCTTTATCTCCACAAAGCAGTAATAGCCTCTTGGCGTTCCGAGGACGTTGGGAGGTGACAGCACTGTACCTACTTGTGTAAGGCAGATCAAGGCAGAGACGCACATTCAGCAAGATTTTCCTCTAATCGTTTTTTCATCCTGAGGACCCTGGAGTGATTCAAACACCTGGAGTCTAAATCTTGCCCATTTTGTGTAAACCGATATATAATGTGGAGTGCTTTCAGGTTTGGGGTCATTTATTATAACATCTTTGTATTTTCCATGCATTTCTGATAGTTCTCGGTAAGAATCAGAGTAGGTGGGGGTGGTTTCTGTGGCAAGGAAAAGCCCTAACAAAAGGTGTGTAATTCTTCCAAAGACAGGGGAAAAATAAAATAACCTCTCCAAGTGGCTACTCTTTACTTTCACTCCACAATAGCCCTGCCTGGTAATGCAGCAAGAGAGCGTGTTGCTCTTTTTGTTCTTTTAATCTTGTTTGTGGCAAACACGCTTTGCTTCCTCCCGAGCAACAACAGCCCATTCTATCCTAAGGGGTCACTCTGTGTATGTGGGGGAAAAAAAAGGCATCTGCTGTCTTGGTGTGGTGCCAGTATTCACACTGGCTTCCCAGAGATCCCGTCTTTGTCTTTGTTCCAAGAAGATGCTAACTTAAAATAGAGAGTATGGAAGGACTCTCAGCCATCCAGTGCTCACTGATGCTGGTGGAAAAAGCCTTCACACAGACAATAGTTAAACCTTGCTTACCTTGTTGGTACCTCTTTATACGTTTTAAATTTGCCCTGAAGGATTGTTTTTGAAGATAAATCATGGAAGATAGCTCTTGAACAGTTTTTCAGCAAAAAGCTTATAAGCTTAGCATATTTTCCTTCAGTTTTGAACAAGGTAATACAAATCTACATTTAATGTACAGGCAGGATGACTAATTGCTGTGTTCATATGTTGTTTATGATGGTGCTGTTTATATATAGCAGTATTTGGGATACAGAGACACCACTTGGTGCGTGTAGTCTAGTGACTTGCACTGTTTCTTGGTGGATCAGATAGAAAATGTTCCTTTTCTCTCTGCAGGTCTGGTAATTGCTGACAACTTTCTGGTGTGTGTCAAAACCAGTCTGACCTTAAAACATTATTTCTTGTGTTTTTTTTCACCGCATCTGATTTCTTGATGCCTTGGCCAAGGAGGCTTTGGATTTTTAGCCAGAGTAGCACAGTATACCTCATGGCTGTGTACTTAACATGATGGCTCAGCTGCTGTGACTGGAAATCAGATTTTGCAGTACTTGTTTCCTGGCCTGTAGCAGATGTGATGTGTGGTTTAACTGCATTATGAAACCACAGGTGACTAGAAAAAGAGGCTACAGGAAATGACTTTCAGGCTGAATTCTGTGCAACAGTAAATGCCTCCTCTCAGCCGAGAGCGGCTTAACTTCTACCATTTATTTTGTTCCATCTGGGTCACACTTATATTTAGGGATGAGGAGAAGGTTTGTTCTTAATGAGAGCCTACACTCCCTCCCACGTTTCCTGGGGAGGGTAGTGTTCAAACAGCCTTCCAACGGTGCAGTGTTAAGGCTGAGTATTAAAAATACACTTGATATTTCTCCTTCCCCAGGAGGAGTCTGCTTGCGGTTCTCTCGCACGCCTTTGTGGACTCTGTCCACCCATCTGTTCTGCACCGGTGCCATGGTTGTCTTGCTGCAGATCATGAGATACCCCAGTGCTGGGTTTTTGTTTTGGTGAAAGCAGTTTAGGAGAGTTTAGGTGTGTTGTCACAAAATCTGCATGCCTGACGGTCTCCCTTTCTTCTGCTTTAGCTGTTTGTTTGTGAATTATTGAGCCTCGGAGCTGCATCCTCAGAAGGCAAAAACAGAATCTGCTGGGGAACTCGAGCGCCTTCCCGATGAACATGTCGTTTGGAGGCAAGGTGCTCAGGAATTAATAAAACGCCATATTTGGTGAACATCTTGGCAGGAAGAGTCAGATTAATACACAAAATATGGCTAAGGGGGAAACGTATTTACACATCACAGGGTGGTAAATATGGTTAATGGCTGAAGTGTATTTGGAGCCTCATATTTGGAAAAAAACCCACACTGGCAAAACAGTAACAAGGCAAGTAATCGTAGTCTGAGGCTACTGTAGTAAATGCAGTCCGTGGGGATTTTTTCCTAGCCTAAAATACGAGTGCCATTAACAGAAGAGGGAAAACCAGTATGCCGTCCCTATAAACAGGCTTTCAAGATATGTGAAAACACGATTTTGAAAGAGTAAGTTAAAAATTACACCCTATAAACTCTTGCCTTTTGGCTGTAGTATTTCTTGTGAACTGATGATGTCCCTGAAAGGCCAGAGGGGACTTTTCTGTATTTGACACTAAAATACATTGTTAAGAAAAGCCTTTGCTCCAGAGAGGGAAATACCTTTTTGGGGGGCTGCAGGAGGGGAGCTTTCCAGTATGCACAAATATGTGGGGTTAGCACTGACTCTCCATTTTGCATGATACCATTTCTGAGGTTGAGCCTCTGCATGTAGTTCATTACTGTCTGCTGTGCCGGTTTGGAACCCAGAGTGCCTTATCATACACAGGCCTTTGTGCAATGGCCAGGTGAAAATTTCTGACCCCCCCTCCAGAAGCAAGCAGCTGTGCTGGGTGTGGAGCACAGCATGAGCAGGAGTTGGAGCTCGGCCGTTCTGCTTCCCAGGACAGAAAGGGGACACCTGGCCAGGGAGACTGGGTTAGTGGTGTGGGACACAGGAGGGAGCAGGGCGTGGGAGCAACTTTTCCTGAAGTCGTTTTGGTGGCTGGGCAGGAGAAGCCCATGCCCCCCAGCAGGCAGGTTTGGGTACCTCCACTCCCAAACCCCTGTGCAGGCTCCCTTCTGATGGGCCTGTGTGGTTATGAGCAGCTCAGTTCTGGACACTTTTTCTCAGCTTTTTTTTTCCTGTTTAGTTCCCAGCTTTGAAAGAGATGCTCCGAAGCTCAGAGAGCAACACTCAGAGCTGGAGAAGACCTGCTACCTTGTGTGGTCTGGCCTCCTGCCCATGCAAGCATCTTCCTTGCAGCTTCCTTCAGTGATCCCCAATTTTCTGGTGCTAATGTGCATTTTATAGATTTGGACAGACTCCTGTTTGCAGTCTGAGATTTTCATCTTCGCAACAATATGGAAGATACTGCTGTGTTTGATAGCTTGAAGACTATTCTCTGCTGTTTCTATGCTACAGCACTTGAGCTTTGCAGAGGCAGTGTGTTTGGGTTGTTCAATTACTAGATGTAGGTACAGATTTCCTAACTGTTTCTAGCTAGTTTCTATAATTGCAGCTGTGAATGTGAGTTATGTGCGAGTTACAGTTCACACTAAGTGAATTGTAATAGGCTTATAGGAGGAGGCATCGTTAATACATTCCTTTGCACAGAGGATTCTTTTTGTGTTCAGTGTAAGGTGAGACTTGAGTGTCTACATAATTTCTGAAGAAACAAATGTTTTGCCACCTCTTTATTTCAGCAGCTGTGTTTGGGTACGTGTTTTGCACAGTTTAATATTTTTCTGACAGGGCTACCATCTAATGTGCAGCATATGAAATGTTCTATTTGTGCCGTCTGGATTTGTTTTGGAGAAGAGAGAAGCACACTGACACGATTTACAGTATATGATTTGCAGTATATGTGCAAATCTCTGCTTGGGCTGTGCGGTTGATTCTGCTTGGGAGGTCTTAAGGGTTTATACAGAAAAGTGTATTTTGCTTGAAAATGACACAACTATTTCATTGTGTTTCAGGGTGAAGGCTGTCGTACTGTCCCGCTTTCTGGACACGTGGGATTTGACAGTTTGCCTGACCAGCTGGTTAATAAATCAGTTAATCATGGGTTTTGTTTCAACATCCTGTGTGTGGGTGAGTATTTCCATTTTGGGAAGTTCTCTTGCTGAAAAGGGTTTCTCTGCAGCTGGATGTAGCTTGTAGGTGACAGTGTTAACAAGGTAGCTTTGATTTAAATTTCCCCAACTGCTCTGTCTGTTTTCAGGAACAAGATTTACTGGTGCCCTGGGAAATCCCTGCTGGGGTTATGCAGTATGGCTTTCTACCAAGCAGTGAACCATAGAAATAAAATGCCTAAAATCCCAGGGTTTTATGATGATCTTTATTTTCCTAGTATGTTTGAATTAAATGTTTTTAAAAGAAAATAGGTACTCATGCCAGAAAACTTTGTTCTGAGGTCTTGTTTGGTTAGGTATTGAATTATTATTATAATTATTTTAACAAAATACCAGTCATGCTCCTCTTAAATCACTAAAAGCTTTTTTTTTTTCTCCTCCCTTCTGTGCATACTTGAATTAAAATAGTGTCTGGCCAAGCCTTAGCTGGTCAGACAATCATCCAAGCTGCCATGTGGTATGGATCTCAGCTGGGGTCTGGCGCTGTAGTAGGACTTGGTGTCTGTCCCTGCAGCGTCTGCCCGTCTCACAGGTCTTCCCCAGGGTTAGGATCCCAAATGGTCCCTCCTCGGAGGCGCTCCTAGGTAACAGAAGTAAAGTCTTGTATGGCTTTGGTACAGTAGTTTAGTAAGGTGGATAAGAAAATTAATAATAGGGAATTAATAGTTGTATGATAGGACAATTAGTTTGTTTTACTGATGCCAGTGCCCTGCTTCTGGGAGCAAGAGGTTATTGTGTGGCCATGGCTGCTCAGAGTAAGCCCTGTCTGCAGATGCTCCCAGCAGTGCCTGGCATGACAGAGGGGAGAGCTGCAGCTGTGGATACCTCCTGGGGACTCAGCTGGTGGTCAGCTCTGCACCTGCACAAAGGTTGTCTGTCCCCTCCCATGAGAGATCCAGCTTGTGGTATGGACCTGGTGTTTGCCCAGGACAGGGTTAAGTCTGAGACAAGAGTCGTAGGTCGAGGAGAGGGGAGCTGAGCCTGCTAAATGGAGCTGAGAGGAAAACTTTCCCTGACAATGGCATTCATGTGAGATGATAAACTTTGCTGACAAGTGGAGGTCACTGTCAGGCTGAGTGGCTAGGTGATTCCACAGTACGTGAATGTGATATGACCTAGTGAAACTCCTGTCCCAAAGACTGAAGCCTTGAAGTATTTCCTTTTGCACTTACTGAGCTGCTGTGTTTTTCTTCTACGAGTTATAGGTGTAGCAGTGGATGCCTCCTGTGGTTATATGTTCACTTCAATGTGTGGAGAGGAGTTGAATGCTTCTGCTTTCCTCTTTGCAGGACAGAAATGGAATGCATTAATCGCTTGTTGATCTGAATAACAAGGACTTGCCCAGATCAATATGCATTAATTATTAATGTCAGTCTTTTATGAATAGTAATAACACAGACATGGTCAGTCTTGAAATAAAGAAACTTTATAGAAAAAATCAGTAAGTTTCATTAGAAAAAGATCTACAAATCTTGAGTTGGGGAGGTCAGGCTTTAAAATGTCTTTTGAGAGTTGTCTGGTGCCTCTGTTAACTTGTGGTAACAAAGTTAAACTCTTAAACATCCCGGATAAAGAAAACAAAAAGTCCCAGAGTCCATCTGTAACTTATTCTCTTGGGTCTCACTTGTACAGCAGGAGTTTGGGGTGAAAAATTGAAAGAACAGGGAGAAAATGAGGATTGGAGCCAATAAAACAACAAGTAGATGAACTGATCCCATAGTCAGGCCACTAAGCGTGATAGAAAGGCACTTCATTGCCCCCATTTTTCAGCTGTGTGTGTCATCTGTTGGAGGAAAAATCCAATGACAATTTTGCTCTGCGCCATACTGGATCTGAGCCACTGATTCCCCCAGCTCCTGATGGAGGAGCCAAGGAAAGCTTCAGAAATTGCTCTCAGCAGCACATCCAGAGTGGAGCAATTTTTAGCTCTTCTCATGCTGAAAGCTATCTCCCCTTTGAGACTAGAGCCAAAGATGGAATAAATGAGCAAACCTCTCATAAGAAGTTAGGGGTTGCGGATGGTTTCTCTGGTATTTTGTTCCTCAGCACAACCACTTTCTTCCTAAAGCTTCCGTGTTAAAATGTTAGTTCCCTCTTAATTCAGTGCAAAGGCTGGAGAAGTATTTAACGGCTGAGACCTTCTGTGCTGACTGTATTTCTCAGTGAGATGGGGGAAAGAAAGAGGAAGAATAGGCAGATATTTTTTGATGTAAACTTCCTCAGTTTTGCCCAGGGTAGATTATAGTTGCATTAGACTAGTATCCCCTTATAAGCAGGAGTTTCCCTCTTCCTCTCTCCTGGGATTTGCAGGGCATTTGTTCTAACTAGCCTATTCAGTGCAATGTGAAACAGCTATTTTGTGGCAGGAATTCTTTCTCTTTTCCCAGGGGCTGTACCCCAACTGCTTGAGGTCTCCAAACGAACGAGCCCCTTGGAGTGTGTGAGCTCTCGCTGGCTGGGGAAGGAAGGGATGTGCACAGGTTTCCTCGTGCAGAGCTGCCATCTGCTCTCCAGCAGGCAGCTTTCTCTGGGGTGATGAGCTGTACAGCCTGGAAGTTGCCCAATGGTTGTTATTGCGGTCACTGGTGCAACCAGCTGAGGAGAGAACAGGGTTTCCTCAACCAAAAAGCCATCGATCTCCTCAGCCCTCTTCTGCCCACTTGCCACTGACACCCTGGGGCGGTCAGCAGTGGCGGGGAGCCGGGTAGTCCTCTGAGGTGCTCCAGCATCTTTTGTGAGCCCGTGTTGCTCCTCTTGTTCCTGCAGCCCAGCCTTTGCCTTGTGATGGGTGAATCGTGTGGTGTCTCTGAACACCTGTCGGATGAAAAGAACTATTTTTTCCTCTCTCCATGAGAGATGGCCTTATCAGGCTGAGCTGCCTCAGGGCTTGTCTCAACAAACCTGCTACATTGGATTAGCTCCTATTTCTTCACATGAAAGGGCTGTGCATGTGTATACATTTTCTTTAGGATTGAATTATTTGATATCTGGAGCCACGGTTGTTAATCTCATGAAGGACAGGTGTTGCTCTCTTGTGAAAGGGTCCTCTTGTGAAAGCTGCTCCATGCCTTTGAACAGAGAAATACTCCAAGAGCTCCTCTGTCCTCCCACAGAGTTGATTGAGGATGATAGGACTGGGGCCTCTTAAATCCTGAGTGATGTGGAGAAAGGGGCCAGTGAGCAGTTGTTTGTTGTTTCACTTAACATGTACTAGGGAAAAACAAATTAAATTGCCAGCCACAAAAAAGGAGGTACAACTTTTGTGGTGTATAATTCAGCTTACTGCTGCGAGGTACTTAGGATGCCAAAATTTCTGTGCAAGGACGAAGCCACGAAGATGAACTCAGCACAAAGATACCCATTTTGGTTTGGGAAGCCAGGAGCTTCCTAAAGGAAGAAGCATTTGCTGTGGGCGCAGCTTCTTCTGTTCCTCCACCTTAGCTGCTGGCTAGTGTCAGAAATGGGTATGGTAGCACCTCACCTCCACCTCTCATCTCCATCTCACCTAGAGTAGCTGGCGTTGGGTAGCCCTTGTGTTGCTTGCCTGCACAGTATGACATGTCACTTTGCAGTACCGATGTCTGGATCACTCACTCCTTGCGGTACTGGTGCTTGCTGTCTTTTGGCATGGGCTCTGCCTGGTCACCAGCTGGAGAGCCCCAGAGTGTGAGCAACGTCCTGCCCAGGCCATGCAGGGAGGGCAGTCTGGTCCCAGAGCAGAGGATTTCTGTGGAGTAGCTGAAGGGAGGTGAGTGGGTCTTGTCCCAGCTGTGTTTTTGCAAGTGGTGCCACTGCTCTGTCAATGACGGATTTGATGAACCGTTTCCGTAGACCACTGAAGACGCTGCGTGCATGTGCAGTTGGAGCAGGGACCATGTCTCAGGAGATGGCAAGGAGGTGTGGGGAGCCCAGCACAGTGTCTCTAGCCTGGCAGGCTGTCGGGTGTTAACTGTGGATGCTGCCTTCTGGGCGCTGGTGTAAGGTTGCTGCATGTCCAGAGCCTGACTGATGTGGTGTCTCTTGCCATTTTTTTTTTTTTCACATCTGAAAATCGACAGACTTAACAGCTAAAATCCATCCCATGATGAAAGGCACAACACTAGACCTTTTCAGTAGCTGTCAGAGCTTCTGATGCAGAAGTCTAACAGGAAAGGTCACCCTCCCTGCCCTGTCCTCCCCACAGCGCTTTGTCAGCCCTGCTTCAGGAGAGCAGACCACTGCCGAGTTGCATAATCCTTAAGTACAGTTTTGGAGATGAAATCACATGTGTGCCTATAAGCCTGACATCAGGAAATAATCTCCCTGCCAAGGACTCCTCTTAGTTTGCATACACCGCTGCTTTTTCCACAGTAATTCTGCCTCCCTTAATCCCCATTCATCGTTTTTGCTTTTTGGAGAAGATTCCAGCGCTGTCGGCTGGAACAAGCACAGACTACTTGTCCTTTTCATCAGACCATCTGTTCCATCTGGACTCCTGTCCTTACAAGAAGCAGTTGGCACCATTTACATCTTCCAGCCAGTGGAAAGTTGCCTCTGTGTGAGGCAGAAACTCCCAGGAGATTCAGAAATCCTCCCTTCTGTCGTTTTGCCCTTCAAAGTAGCACTGCTCCCTAGCTCTGGTCATATTTAACACAACAAAGCACTTTATTAACATCTTCAATCTTTTGCCATACCATGTCACTCCACCAGTGTTAACATCGTGCTTCTTTTAGCTGAGATGGTCATTCCTCTCTCCTCCATCCTCCTTTTCCCTGGCAGGCTTTAATGCCGTGCCGTGTAAGTGGGGTTACACAGTGTGGGGATGGGTGTACCTGCTGGCTGAATATCATTTCTGGTGTGCAGACTTCATGTTTAAGATGCTGTGTTAGTGGCTGGGTGTTCTGTGTTTTAAACACGAAGTTGTAGGTGTTTGGATGGGCACCTATGGAAAAATGCAGTACCAGTTCAGATCTTCCCCTTCCAAAAGGAAAACCTCAGTGTGTAAATTCAAAGTTGCCTTTGCTGGCCCTGTGTAGCTGGCATGAGATGGAGTATAAAAACATGTTCTGTCTTAAATATTTGCCTGCATTTCTTCTGCACTTCTCCTGGCCCCTGTGACAGTTAAAGTCACTCCTGCTGAAAACAACACATTAGACTGATTTAAAGTAGACAATGATTAGCAGGTTCAGGATGAGTTTAAACAGTAATCTTGGCCTCACGTGAACACCTTTCACCCTAAAGAAGGAGGGAGGCAGAAATGAGAGGTGGCTTACAGGGTGTTCTGTCTGCCGAAAGCCAATGTGATTTACACACGACCTTGTGTATCCACTGCAGAGAGCAGCTCCCTGCCCTGGTCACTGCTGCTGCTCCCCCTGTCACCCTGTCCTGCAGCCCTGGAAGCTTGAGGGACAGAGTGCTGGATCCAAGCCTGCTCCAGGGCCTGCCAGGCTGTGGGACAGAGAACGTGGGGCAGCGGCACAGGAGGAGACTTTGCCAGGCTGGTGTGTGGGCGATGCTCCTGCACCCCAGGGCTGACAAGCTCCCCTGTCCCGAGACGCCCCGTTGGGGATCCTGGCATTCGCAGGCAAGCAGCCAACTCCCTGCTCTGTCCCACCCATCCCTTGGCAGGGTCTCTGGAAATGCTGCAGCCTTCTCAGGCTGTTTAGATTTTGGGGTTTTTTTTACACTGCTGTTTTCCTGGAATGCCTGAGAAAGGCCTGGCAGGTTGTACAGGCTGTCTGCTGTTAACTCTCAAAATCTCCGTCCAAACCGTGCCAATGCTCTCTGGTCTGCTGTGCTTTGTGCACCTGCTCCCCATTTGGGGCAAACAGTACCCCAAAAGCCCAGACTGGTTTGATTCCAAGTCAATGCAGGGCTTGCTGTGATCAGCCATGAGTCTTCTGGATGGTCCAGCTCATTCTTCCAGCCACAGAGAGAACCTTGTGCTTTGCTGGTCCCCCTCCCTCCTTCCTGCCGGTGCACTCCGCTCGGCAGCATTGTAGATACAGCTGATGCAATGACGTAGCACAAGGGACTGCAGCAGTGCCAGCTCCTGGTGCTGACTTCTTCTCCCCTTCGGATTGCAAATGAGATTGGAGCGAAGAGCAACTGGACTTGTGGCTGTTCTGGCTGTAACTGGCATCAGTCAGTGATGGAGCGCAAGCTCTTAGCTGGCTCCCAGGCAGCTCTGCAGCTCAAGGTGTACATTGACTTTCAAATGTTAATGAATCTTGCTGCCTCTGGAAAGATACTTGATACACGATCCTGGCAATCAGAGACCACTCAGTTCCCACAGCAGTGGATGTTTGCCCTGCCCTGCCTGCCATGTACTTCAGCCTGGAGTGAGAGAAGTCCTTTCTAGGGCCAAGAGAGGAATTTGGCTGCTTGCAGGGGTGAGGCTCTGAGATTTGGATGGGGGAGGATGGGGAGGAGTTTCCCCTTGTTGAATTGGGCATTTCATGCAAGTTTGGATCTGTTGCAGAGCTCTAAACCTACAAAAATAAGAAGCTCTTTTCTTCTGAGCAGGGTAGGAAAATGATGAAGTTGTCTTGCTTGGGAGCTGAGGGCTCGGGGAGGGGAGAGAAAGTTGCTTCAACCAGACAGTCCCCCTGTGGTCCCGCAGCAGGCTGGAGGAGCAGCCTTCACAGTGGGTGGGTTTCGGCTGGCTCCTCAAGTTTCAGCAAAAGCCAGCTGGGCAGCTCAGAAATTGCTGTTTCCCCAAAACACAACAGCCCTCACAGGGCAGCAAACCACACTGCTTACGGGTATAGCACGAAGTCAGATCCTTTGAGCTTGGAAAGCTGGCTCCATTGTCAGAGCGTGGTAAGGCAGGCTGCCCTATGGAATGAGTGTGTGGAGGGATTTGTTTTGTTCTTCCTGGGGTTTTTCTAAACCAAATTTAAGACTGGCCTCTGGGATTTGTCTCTTCCTTCCAGACAAGGAAATAGTTCCCTGTTGATAGATGGAATCCAAATAGCAGTTCAATGCTGCAGAAGTTTCTGAAGCAGATTTTGGAGTATTGTATAGCTTGTGTAGCCTCTAAGGTATGGTAACGATATTACAGAAAATGTCCCCTCCCAGTCTAGAAGGCTGATGTCTCAACTCAGTCTGTTGTGGGTACAAGAAACCAACCGCACAACTTGCTGTAGGACTGGAACCAATCACAGTGTTTCTGCATGGAAGAAGGCTATTTCAGTGGCTGCTTATTAGACACCTATTGATCTGGAGCATCTTTTTTTGGAAATGGCAATGAGCCCAATTCCCCTTCCCACTTTTTAATGAAAACAGCATCTTCTGTAGTGTAGTTGTGGGTTTACGCAGGATCTGAATGATGCTTTCCGCTTTGCCTTTTCAACTCTTACTTTTCATCTCTATTTTCTAACAATATTAATGGCCATTAGACTGTGAAATGTAATTTGCCTGGAATACAGACCTCCCATTGTACATGGCTTTCTGCTTGCCAGACGATCCCTTTGGAGCATGAGATCTGCTTTCATCTGCTACAATTTCACCCCTGTTAATGTTTGGAAGCTGAAAGGCCAAGCCATATTAATATTCAACAGAACATTTAAACTCTCTTTTTCTCCAATAGGGGAAACTGGCCTTGGTAAATCCACCCTCATGGACACGCTTTTCAACACCAAGTTTGAAGGTGACCCAGCATCTCACTCACAGCCTGGGGTCCAGCTGAAATCCAATACCTACGACCTGCAGGAGAGCAACGTCAACCTCAAACTGACTATTGTGAGCACAGTAGGCTTTGGGGATCAGATCAACAAAGAGGACAGGTGAGTGAAGGGGTAGAGAGGCGGTATCATGACCTGGTTTTCTCATCCAGGGTCTCCCCCTGGGCCCTAGTTGGGCCAGACTGTGCTGTAAAGTTTTCCTCCTTCCTTCTTACTGGTTGTCCATGTCATCTCTTTGGGATGGGACAGGTAGATGAGAGGACAGAGGCTGTGGTGCATCAGCACTGCTCCAGCTATCAAAGCAGCTTTTTTCATGCTGTCAGAGCAATATCTGGCCTGCTGGCAGCCTTCTGCCCAAATTCATCTGGTGGGGAGAGCGGAGAGCTCCAAGGCACCTGTGCTTGTTTCCTTGTGCTGTGCAGAA
Organism: Haliaeetus albicilla; assembly: GCF_947461875.1. NCBI lineage: Eukaryota > Metazoa > Chordata > Aves > Accipitriformes > Accipitridae > Haliaeetus > Haliaeetus albicilla. Next base: position 7,769,712 of record NC_091505.1, read on the forward strand.
CGCAAGCTACTGACCAAACCACTAGCATGGGTTAGTGACCACTTGGCTTAACAGCCACTTCTGGCAGGGCTCTTCCATGTTGCCAAAGGAGGCACGATAAATGTGCAGTGAGATATACCCTGGGGAAGCATCTCTGGCAGCTCACACCCCAGCGTGGCTGAAGCGTGGCAGTTAAGGGGTGTGCGATTCCACCAGACCATCTCCGAGGTGCATCTTCCCAGAGACATTGCTGATGAGTTTTGCTTTGTTGTAAATCTGTTAGATTTTCTTTTTAGTTTTGTTTGAGATGCACTGATATCTTTTACATTGTGAGTCTGACGGGCTCTGTATTTCAGATGGCATTGCAAGGGAGTTGCAGGGATTTCCTGCCCCAGAGTGCTGGGCTAAGGTAGCACTGAATGGAGATGTGTCTTCCATCTGCAGGACTCGGGGCTGTGAGAGCAGCAAGCCGTTTGCTCCCTGAGTGCAAGCAAGGGTTACGCACTGCGAATGAGCCTACATTATTCTTGCTTTTAAAAGTCTCTCACCTTCGTGTTTCAAAGTAGGAGAGTCTGCTTTCCCTGAAAAGGATGGTGTGTCTCCTGTCCTCTGCTGAATCTCCCGTACTGTGTTTGTCAAACGGGCTGCTACAGTCTGATGTAGGACCACATCTCCTTGACAGTAGTGCAACTTTAAAATTTCTTACGGGTGGATTGGTCTTGGGAAGTGAAATCTAACAAGCAGCTTGTTTCTTAGAAGCAAGCAAAGGAGCGCTGTCTGTTTACCTCTCTTACTGTGTAACTCTTTTTTTTTTTTTTTCCTTTCACCAAAGCTATAAGCCCATCGTTGAGTTCATTGATGCTCAGTTTGAAGCCTACTTGCAAGAAGAACTGAAGATAAAAAGGGTCTTGCACAATTACCATGACACCCGGATCCACGCTTGCTTGTACTTCATTGCTCCGACAGGCCACTCGCTGAAGTCCCTGGACTTGGTAACAATGAAGAAGCTTGACAGCAAGGTAGGCATGTTTAACTCTTATTTTGCAGGTTCACCATGTGCATGGTGGAAGGGCTGCTGCTTTTCCAGAGCACATCTCCCCATCTTGAATAGCCCTTATGCTAGAGCAGATGACTAGGTTGGCAGATAAATCCTGTAGATTTATTGAGCACTTTTAAGTTTTTGTAAATTGTATTGCAGACTTGGGAAAACTCCCTGGAGCAAAGCTGAGAACTTCTTAACACTCTGTTCCTTTCTAGGTGAACATCATTCCCATAATTGCCAAATCTGATGCCATTTCCAAGAGTGAGCTGACCAAATTTAAAATTAAAATCACAAGTGAACTGGTCAGTAATGGGGTTCAGATCTACCAGTTCCCAACAGACGATGAATCTGTGGCGGAGATAAATGGGACAATGAATGTAAGTGCTTCCTCCTCTCCCAGAACCGCGCTGTCACTGTAGGGTTGGTGACCCATACTGGGGTGCTTCTTAATCCACTTTCCTTTTTATTTTGTGTCTTAAAACCAGAGGATTTCACAGGGATCCCATGCTTGTAGTGTCATCCTAGGCTAGCAGAACCTTGTGGTGGGCTACTGCCTCTCTGGTGGGCTTTTTTAGTCAGAAAACAGACTTTTAACCCCTTCCTTGTCCTATTGCGTATCTTTTGAGGGACATGTAGAAAATTGGACAGACGCCTGGCTGTGCAGGGCAAGGACAGTCCTGGGTTATGAATTAATCAGATGGGTATTACCCATCTGGTGTGAGGTGCAGGCTGCCTACAGACATGCACCTCTCTGCTCCTCTCCCTGTGTTTTTTGCACCAAACAGTTTTGCTCTCCTGGGCTGATGTTTCCTGCAAAGCCCTGCCTCCATGGGTGTCTCCTCTTGCCTCTGGCTGTCCTTGCAGCATTGCCCCTTCACCTGGCTGGCTCTGGGACTCCTGTCTGCACTGAGGTGCCATTTTATTATTGATCAGGTTACTTAGCTAGGTTCTTGGTCTGGTTTGGCCTTTTGGCTCTGGTACTGTTGGCCAGAATGGATGGACGGGGGATACAATGAGGCTGGTTAGAGCAGTGGCTTCCCTTGAGCTACATCCAGCCAAGTGCTGATGTGAGAAATAAAACACAAGGGTGGGACCCGAGGCCCATCCAGCCCTTCTCTTCCCTAAACATCTGCTTTTGGTCACTTCTGGAGTATACAAGAGAGGGAATGTATATGATGCTTCACTTCCCCCAGATACTTCCCCAGCATCTAACCCCGTTCAGCTCAAGGGTTTCTCTGGATTTCTGTCCCTCGCATCACCTGATGTGCCCCCCATCAGCGAACTTCCAGGATCCTGTGGCAAGGAGTTACACAGCTTAACCAGCAACGTGTGAAAAACAGTACACAACTTGGGCCAAACATGTCTCGAGGTGCCTGCAGGCACTCGCTCTGGCATTCCCAGCATTGTGGGTGCCTGTCTGTGGCTCCCTGAAGACAGAGCAAGCTGCCCCTTGGTTCCTCTGGCAGCGCATCCTGACCATGCTCCTGTTTTCCAGAAGGCTTTTTACAGGAAAGCAACTAGGGGAAGCTGCTTGCTTAACGGCTGTTGATGAAGTACAGGTCTAGCTGACATGCTTTTATGTCATCTCTTGATCTAACATTAACAGTTGTAGAGTGTTGTGGAGAGGCCTGAAAGAAACATGAAGCTTGTCCTAGCGTAAGAGCTGTCAGTGGTGGTTTCCTGGTCAGAGTAGTTTTGTGATGGCATCTTTCTCAGTGCTTAGTGCTCTGTGTAGGATTACAGTTACTCCTGGAAATGAAGATACAACATCACTCCATCCTCAAGGAACCAGAGGTGTGATGACAAGGGGAGAAGTCCTCCCCCCTTGGCCATTCTGAGGGTGGAGGTAAACCTCTGCTCATCTTTCCTTTCAGCCATTTGCATGTCTCCTGGGAGGGAATTGCTGTCTCGGGTCATAGATATTCTAGGTTGTGTCAGCTGCTGCACAGAGAGATCAACTCTTTAAATCCTCCATTAAACTGATATAAATCATAATTACCAGGTTTATGGGGGCTAAGCAGGCCAGAATCTGAATCTGATCAAGGCAATTTTGCAGACCTGGAAAACTTGCATCCAAATACTGATTTTATTAGCAATGTAAGACAAATATCTTACGCTTCGGGTCAGGAGATGAGCTTGTGGAGGGATTGAGACCAGTAAAAGAGCCAGGATGGGTTGATTTAGGTTTGTGACTTAAAGTGCCATTTTAGTCATGTTTAAAATTGAGGAATGGGAACCTTTGATTTAAATCAGTTGCCTTAACCTTTGTGTTTGTACTTCTCTACAGAAAGCTTCATTGTCTTTGCCTGTTACAGATCAACATATTTGAAAGGTTATAAATGCAGTCTTCATGCTTAAGTAGTGCTTCTTGCTGACCAGCAGCTTCTCTGGATTGGTTACTTTTCTTTTTTAATTACAGAGAAAATTGAGACTGGTCTTTTGATTACTTAGTGTTCTGCTTATTACCTCCATTAGTTGTCTTTTGCATGAAAAGTAAAAATTAGGCTTTAAAATATGCAAACTCACTATTTCATATGCATTTTACTTTATTATATCCACTTGTGTTGGATGCATTAGGAATCTTTTTCCAGAGTATTTTGCATTCCCAATTGGCTTACTAAACAGAGAAAATATTGCCTGATCTGGCAGGAATTGGTTAACTGAAGGACTTAAAATCTGTGCCATCATGATCAGAAACAAAAGTATTTAACCATGAACAAAGGCATCAAGTGAAGTATTTAGAAAATAATCAGATTAAACACATCTTCAGAACAAGATGCTTGATTTTGGTTGAAACTGATTTGGTCTTTTTGAGAATCCCATCAAGCATATATTTACAATTTCAGAGAAGACACTGTCTAAAATCCTTTAGGTCTCTTCCCATCTGGATTTTATTCTTAAATCAAACAAGAAAAACAAGCTCTCCTATTCTTTCAACTCCCTATTGGCTTTTCCATTTTGAATGAATTAGTCTAATTACTGAAGAAAATATTCTCCCTGCACCTGCTAGTTAAATGAAACTACATGCAGCTATGTGAGCTGTCCCACATGGGGAAGCTGGAACTTCCTTGCTGATGGAAGAAGGAAATCACCAGCACTTTTTCCCTGTCAAAGACAGCAGCCAAACAGTTGGTACCAGTGGAGGAAGTGACTCTGCTGTTGAGGGCAACTGGGCTTGAGGACGGCTGAGGTTTAGGCTGTGCCTGTGTGGCCATAGCACGGTGTTTCTCCCACTGTCTCAGGTTGCTCCTCTTGCTCCCATCGCTTGCTTTGTCCCTTGGAAATCCCCTTACTTCACTCTCCTGGAGACCTGGATACGAAGCAAACAAAAAGCTTTAACAGCTGTGGAAGAAGCTGACCATGGGATGCTCCTCACAGACAGCCTCAAGAAGCCAACAGGGAGGTCTGGAAGCTCTCACCCAGAAGTGGCAGGATGGGAAGATGAGAGAAGTGAGCAGCTCTGGTGGGCTGTGGAGGAGAGGGTCACCAGTGGGAAGCACATTGCCACTAGCAAACGTTCGCTTGATCCTCTGTCCTGGAGGGGGAGTGGCTGGCCTGAAACCTGAGGTGCCACAGAATTGTGATGGCTTTTCCTCTGGAAGTAGCACTGTGTAGACCTGCAGAGGAGGCTGTAGCCTCTGTGGGGTTTAGTAACTGAGGTGTTTCAGAGTTTCCAGCAGTTGGCCACAGGTACAGACCAGTTCCAGTGGATCCCATAGTGAGGAGCCCGACCTGCAGTAGGTGAAGAGCCCACCCAGTGCCCGGCACTAGCCAGCATGTCCCTGTGGTGTGATGTCTCCGGTTCCTCCCAGAGCAGCCAAAGGTGGCATGTGGCCCTTGCTCAGCCCTGGGGTCTCTGCTTGCCCTCTCTCCTGTCAGGCTGCCTGGCAGTGGCTGCCCAACGGGATGCCACGGGATGCGCAAGGCCTGTTTGCAGCCAGTGGAGAGGCAGTGACCTGCTCCACAGGGACCATTGATGAGTCGTCTTGACTCTGTTTGCAGAAGTGTTTGTGGATAGTGCTGCTGCTTGTGCGTGGCCTGTCTTGAAGTCAGAAAAACAACAGCTTGTAGAAACGAGGCAGCAAATTATTCCTTTGAAAGCTGGCTAGGGGAGTTTCCCTCATGTTGCGGTATGGAGGCTGTTCAGCTGAGACAGCTTTGTTTCCTTCCCCTCCAGTGTTTTGTATCCTCTGCCCTTTGCGATTAGACAGTCTTCTGCTGAAAATCAGAATCCTTCAACCTGGGAGACCCCTTTCCTCTTTCTGCTGCTTGGACTCTCCCTCAGGGAACTTACCGGGCGCAGAGCAGGCACAGCTCCATGCTGGCCTGTGTTCTTCCAGGCGCTGGCATGTCAGTATGATTGCAAAGGTAACTCGGCATGGAGAGTGACCCAGGAGGTCCCAGTGCACAGAGCCTCTGCATGGCCCAGGGTGGCCCCATCAGACTGACCACCAGCCCCACTTTGCATGTCCCATGCGAGAGCTGGGAGGCCAAGGAATAAAGGCTGAAGAGCAGATCTTTGTGAATGCTTGCAGGCAGTTTTGCTGTATTTGCAGTTTGACTGTATAAGCCACACTCTGAAAGCAGAAAACATCATCTCTGAAATACTTTGGTTGTACCAGCTGTCATGAACTTGTCCAAGTTTTCAGATAACCTGTGGAATTAAAACTTCACTACCTGCTCTTGAGAGCAGTGCAGGGTTGCTGATCTTCCATATAGTTGGCTTCCTGGGGCCCTTTTAATTGCCCAGAACTCAGTGCACTTCAGAAGCTCTAGCTAACAAATGTCACTGCACAAAACTCAGCAGAAGGGGTGGGTGCAGGGAGCTGGCAACTTTATTTTTAAGTCCTGAAACCTTGCGCTTGACTTCTTTGCAGCTTGGCAGAATGCAATACGATTACCAGGAGCAAGCAGAGGTGGGGAGGGATCTTGCTTATTGCACAACAGATAAATGCAGCAAAGTATGATAGCAGTGTCTGGAGGGGTTTGCTTGGCTGCTTGAGTCTGGGGAATGAGGGGAGTGTAAGGTGAAGTCTTCTGAGCCTAGAGAGGTGTCGGGAGTTGTTTCTGTTCCAACTCTGCTGAGCTTGCACTGGGCGAGTCTCTTAGTCTCTCTGCAGAAGACAAAAAGTACCTTCTTTACTAAGAAGTGACTATTTTTTATTTCTGAATTTTTGAAAAGCAAATCCCTCTTGTTCTTAGTCAGCCTTCAGGTACTTGTAACAACTGCACTCTGTGGAGTGTGTGTCTGAGCTTGAAGAGTGTAACAAGGCGCAGCTGAGCTAGCGGTACAGCTCTGCTCTGCTGTGCCCAGGATCCCTCCTCATGGGTGTGATCCTTGGATTTGGCAGCCATCTAGCAGTGGCTGCACGTAGCATTAACATCATGAGGATTTTATAAAGCCATTGGCACTCCTTTGGGTTTCTCAGAACCAGTTTTGATAAAGTAGTGCTGCGGGATTTGGGAAGGGGGTGCTGAGGGTGAGCCCCTACACAGCTGCAGGAAGCGTGAGGCACTATGGAGTGTTAGCAGGGGGCAGGCTCAGCACAGCCCCAGGGAATGCAGAGTCCTTCCCAGCTCAGCCTGGGGCAGACCCAAGGGCACACGTGGATGCGGAGGCTGACCCAGTGCAGGACCTGTTCAGCCCTTCCTCACCAGGGCTGAAGCAAGCAGTGGGGAAAGAGCTGTTACTCTGGTTGTGAAGGAGGGACTTTGATCTCATGATCCGATAGGGCGAGTTGTCTTGTGCTCCAGTGTGAGCTGAGGGAGTGGTGGGGGGGATAAAATCAAGAAGGCTCCAAGACCTCTTTTATTGCTTCTGTGCTTGTGCAGATGTTCTCTCCTCAGCCACGGCAAGCCCCCGGGACAGCACCGCAGTCACAGCCGCGCAGCACGTTGTTCGAGCTGTCGTTCTGATGCTAGTCTTGCACTGGCTCATCTCAACCTGAGACCTTGTGGCTGGGAGGATCAGCCAGGTAGAGGATGTAGAGTGGTAGCACTAACAAGGTTTCGAAAAAGGACCTTTCCTTTTTCCCCCCTTGTCTTGGGCTAGTGGCCAGTGACTAGACTCCCCGAGATTAGCGTGTGCATAATGACTGTCTTGCTCAGTGGATGTGCTAATCTCTGTGTGCTGACAAGTCAGCCAGAGTTGAGAGGGACTAACACGGCTATCATTAAATGTGTTCCAGGGCCACTTGCCGTTTGCAGTGATCGGGAGCACGGAGGAACTGAAAATAGGAAACAAAATGATGAAAGCTCGTCAGTACCCCTGGGGCACAGTGCAGGGTGAGTTGAGCCCTGGGATTTTCGTAGCATGAATGGTGACACTTCTGCCAGGAGGCAGAGGGCTCTCGTAAGAGGAGCAAGGGCCTGCTGGACTTATATCTCACTGGGAATTATCTTTTGTTAAATCCTTGTGTCAGGCCTATAGTGACAGTTTTCTCTGCTCGGAAGGGCTGTTAAACCTATTGGAGGAGTAGACAGGTAGGGAATGTGGGAAGACACCTTTGGTTTTGCTCCCATCTTACTCCTTATCATGTCTTCTTACAGTGGAGAATGAAGCTCACTGCGACTTTGTGAAGCTGCGGGAGATGCTGATCCGCGTGAACATGGAAGACCTTCGCGAACAGACCCACACGCGCCACTATGAGTTGTACCGGCGATGTAAACTGGAAGAGATGGGTTTCAAGGACACCGATCCAGACAGCAAACCCTTCAGGTGGGAACCCTGGAGGAGACAGGAGAGCTTAAGAGAGGCATTGTTGGATGCGCTGCGCTTGTGTGTGTATGTGTGTGTCCTTGAGAGAGCATGTAAAGAACCAATGCAGCAAGAAAACCTGCCAGGTCAGATAAATCCAGACTTCAGCAAAGGTGTTGGCTGAGTGAGAGAAGGTGAAAACACAGAGACCGTGTGCAGGATTGACTGTGAAACTGCAGGTATAGGAGTAGAAATGTGTGTGCTGCAGGGATACAGCAGTGTCCCTCTGAACAAGAGGGACAACAAACAACTGTTAGTTGCCAGCTAGGCTCTTTGAATTGCCCAGCATTCAACATACATGAAAGTGCAATAGCTTACAGACCTCAAAAATGGTTGGATGAAGACGACCTTGGGCACACGTGGGTGGGTGAGTAGCAAATGTGCTGTGGGCAAGCAATATTCCTGGTGAGGGCCTGATTTCAGAGGCTCAGGGGAAGCAGAGTTTGTCCCAAGTCATATCACTGGACTTTCCTTTCTTTTTAGCTTACAAGAAACTTATGAAGCCAAAAGAAATGAGTTTCTGGGGGAACTGCAGAAAAAGGAAGAGGCAATGAGGCAAATGTTTGTCCAGAGGGTCAAGGAAAAAGAAGCGGAGCTGAAGGAGGCTGAAAAAGAGGTGAAGACTGCAGTACTTGTCTCTTCATAGTTGTGTCTCTTGATAGATCCACTTCCAAGTAGGTAGCTGCTGCCAAAGCACTTTCTGCAGAGTGTGGTTTAGGACTTTCTTATCAAGAAGCCTAAAGTTTAACCTGGGGTCATGGGGACATTAAGGTGTTCATCCTGTAGGACAAAACTAGATCATAGTGCTTGTACTGTACAACTTACTGCATCATGAAAGTCCTGGAGTCTTGATTCTGATGGAGAGTTGCAGTGTGGCAAAACTCAAGGAGAGAAACAGCCCCTGATATAAGCTTGTTATATAAAAAATATGTCCATACAACTTCCTTAGGACTGTGAAAAATCCATTAATTTACTGACCTTTAAAGAAGAAAAAGGCAGAGACCCCTGGAAATGGATTAAAATATCTTTATGATTATACTCTTTCAATCCCCTACTGTTAGTCTGTGCAGTGGTGCCTCACTGGAACAGTGCCTGGTTTGTAAGTTGTTGTGGAAGGAGACTGTTCCCTGCCCTTTGTCTATGCAGTGTCAGCTCAGGGGGCTAGAAATGATGTAGAGACCAACGGAGACTTGCAGGATCAGATCTCATGGGATCCTTCCATCTTCGCTTTTTCCTGTGAACAGAATATCTGGTAGTGCTGGGTCCTGCTCACCTCTCTCCTTTCCCTCTAGCTGCACGAAAAGTTTGATCGCCTGAAGAAGTTACATCAGGATGAAAAAAAGAAGCTAGAGGATAAGAAGAAGTCTCTGGATGATGAAGTAAATGCATTTAAACAAAGGAGGACAGCAGCTGAATTGCTCCAATCTCAGGCTCAGCAGGCTGGAGGATCGCAAACTCTTAAAAGAGATAAGGAAAGAAAAAAGTAAGTTGCTGACCCAGTGGTATTTGCTTTTTAGTAATGGTTCTTCTTTACTATTTTTCTGGGTGTTCATCTCTCTCTCCCAACCTAGCCAGTTCTTATCAGGGGAAGGTTTGCAGCCAGATTTAATCCCTAGTAAGGCTGAGCAGTAGCTGGAAGCATTTTACCTTTAGCTGTCATCCTGAAGAGCAGGGAGCAGTGCTAACCTCCCTCATTGCTTGCTGACAGCATGGGAGAGGATGGAGAGATTCCCGGCTCCTCCCTTGGTCTGTCAGTGCTTGTAATGAAGTGGAAAAATACTGGCTGCCAAGGCTAGGCTGTGGGTAGCAGGGATGTCCCACTACCCACAGAGAGGAGCGTGTCCTGTCTCAGGTTCTTATTTGTTTAGGTTGGGAAAAAGCTTATACTGTGGAAATTATTCAGGGAGACTAATAGTCTTGAATTCTGGAGTCTGCAAAATGTAAGGCTGCAAAATGAGGGGACAGGTCGCAGCTCTTTGTTAGTGCTAGCACTCTTGTCCAGCCCTAAATCAGCTTTTTGCCCTCCACAGAAACAGTGAGAGATACTGCATGGCTTTAGCAGGAGTTCCCCATGCCAGGGACTGGTGTGACAGGATCCAGCCCCTGATCTGGGCCGTTGGCAGTGCCCATGCCAGGCTCCTAATGCTCTGCCGTTGCTCAAGAGCAACCAGCTGTACAGCTGAAACAGTTCTCCTGGTGCACCTAGCAATGAGCAGTTCCTTTTCTTCTCATTGTGGTACGTTGCCTGAAATGGAGTGCTGTGCCACCTTAGCATGTGTACAAAGAGCGGTGCACAGATAAACAAGGGTCTGGTTTCTATACCACTGCCATAATCCCCTCTTTGCACATCCCTGGGGCAAATCCAGAGTAAATCTTGCCTGCACTATGCAATCTTAAATACATGGAGAAGTGCTGTTAATACGAACAATATGGCACATGCCCGAAGAGCTGACAGGACTGTTTGTCAGGGAGAATAGCCCTTGACTGTTAAGCTTGGAATCAAGTGAGACAAGAGAGGAAAAACCCAATAACCAGAATGAGATCCTGGTTTAGTCTTTTTAGTTTTGAGCTGGAGCTGCTTCAATGTCAACATTCTTTTGCCATGAGCAATTAGTGCTGCCCTTTTCTTGCTTGTCCGTTCCTTTTTCCACTGCATATTTTGATTTGCTCTTTTGAATTACCTTCAGGGGCTTTTAATATCTTTTTATACTGAGGAACCTGAGACTGACTGGGGACAGACATCTCTCCCCAGCCTGGATTGTGTGAGGAATACACAACTGAGTTCTTTTATGCCTAGAGCCCTCAGACATCTGCACACTGAGGACTGCAGACTTCAGCCCTGAGATCAGTCAGGGTCAGGAATGCAGAAAAGGGAGATGACATGCCTATAGTATGAGCAATTAGTCACTGTGGCCCAAGTCACACTCTTGTTCCTAGAAGCAGTTCTGATCTCAGAAGAGCTCCTTGACACCAAGCGCATTCATATGGAAAAGCATTGGTACCTCTGTCAGTTAAGGACACAGAAAGGCACAGAAAACTCCATGAAAGAGATAGGTCAGTGCTTGAGTAAGGCTTGGGAAGATATTAGGAGGCTTCTCTCTCCTCCAGGAAAATAGCTGTGTTAGAAATAGTGCTGGTTTTTTTACTCTGTAACTTCTCCAATTGTCCTTAATAATACATTTCAGTACTTAGATTATAAATATCTCTTAACAATCCATGAATTTCACAAGCTGTAGCTTAATTGTATCTTGTTTACTAGTGGCTGACAGTACACTAGCCTTTTTCTTTCACAGGTCACTCTTTTAAACCCAAGCTCTGTAATTTGCACTAATCATTGACTTGGTTTCTTTTTTGTTGTTGTTGTTACATCATTATCATCATTACTAGCTCTTACGTGTATGCTGTTTTACAGTTAGCTGCTGTTTGACTGCATGGTGCATGAGGCACATTGTCCTGGTAAGCGTCATTAACTAATACAGACCTCACAGTGGGATCAGTTACAGTTCCTAAAAAAGCAGATCCTGTGCAAGTCCAGAAGCCTATAAGTATTATCTCTGCCTTCCTCTGCTTTCACCCTTACTATACATGCTCTACCAGTCTCTCTCTACATATGCAGTTGTAGAAAAAGGATGCAATGAAGTTTGTCTAAAGATTCTGCAAAGTAAAATGCAGAGAGACTCAGTATTAGGACATGAAATGTAGAGAAATAGGGATTAGGTTCTCTGCCTTTTAGACCTTCCCAGCACTTTGGTGGCTCCATTTTCTTTATTCTGTCGCCCTTAGAAATAAATTAACATAGGCCATGTTGATACTATGGCAACAATTGCTATGGAGATGTGCTGATGATAGAACTAGCTAGCCATGAGAATGTCTTTTCCCCTTCTCCTCCTTCCCTCCCACCCCCCCCCAAGTTGTAGTGTTAACTTGCAGGTGAAGGTAGATGCAAGACTAGTTTCTATCCCTCTCTTCACATACTAACAGATGGTAAAATCTGCCAGACCTAGAGCTTTCCTTTGTCCCAAAGCACCAGAGAATCACTCTGTGTGTGTGTGTGTGTGTGTGCGCGCGTTAAAGAAACTACTGCCGAGTAACCAAACCAATATTCACCTGCTGACTGATTATAGTTGATTGTCCAAAACTGCAAGAAGTGATGGGCTGAGCATTTAGCAGATAATGAAGGCTCTGAAGATAAACTGAGAGACTTTATGACATTTTTAACAGTTAGATGGGTCACCCATGGATTGGAGGTTCAGGTGTAGCAGACAGACACAAACCCACACGCCTGGGAGCCGTGCCAAGTGCGCCCACGGTTAGGGTAAGGCTAGTGGTAGAAGAGGGCTGTTATTCCAGGTGCGTCCCGAAAGCCAACCAGTGCGCTTTGCCCCTGAATAAGGCCAGTGTCCGAGCTTCCGAGGAGTTTTGCCAAGGCGTGGAGAGTTCCCACTGGAGCAGAGCCCTGTCAGTGGTGTTATGCTGTGAGTCTGGTCTGCTCCAGTTGCTGTGGCTCTGTCCAGAGTGTCTCTGCCTTCATGTGAGCAGGGATGTAAAGTGGCCACATAGTCACGGGCAGGCTTCTGGAACAGATAAGGTTGCCTGAAAGGGTTAACAAACCTGGCCATAAGCAAGTGTCTGCAGTGCAAAGTGCCAGGAGTTGTTGTAAAATGAAGGCTCATTTAAACAAAGATGTGTAAGAAATGCACCTGCCTGGCAGGAGAGCAGCATCCTCATTAGAGTTATTGGTTAAACTGCTCATAACAATGGTCTACTTATACCTAGGTTGAGTGTGTTTAATTGAGCCTTTTTAATTTGCTGTTGATTCTCTGGTGAGAGGAAAAAGCAAGCTCCCACAGGAATGTCTTGCTTCTTGACAGACCAGCGATACTTATTACCCAAGGCAAGGGTGACAGCACCCCAGGCTGAGGTGGGCAGGTCTCTCAGAGAAGCGACCTGTTGGTACAGCACCACTTAACTATAAAACACCCTAAAAAACTCAGCCTCGAGTCCACACTTCCCTGCAGACAAAGCTAGGATTTACATTCTCTCCAGGATACAGTCCAAACTAACTTAACAGTCTGCCCTTAAATAGGGAAAAGCTGATTCCAGGATTCCTTCCCTCTTAGCTCCACCAAGGGAAATGGAAAAGCAAGTAAACATTACGCTGTCAGTGAGAGGCATTTGAATTTAATTTCAATGGGACGTTCCACTTAACAGAAGAGCCTCAGAAGGGTCTTGCACTGACTCAAACTGGAGCTTGCAGTCGTCTTGAGCAGTCTGGTTGAATGAATGTCTCTGCTGCCAATGGTAACTGTAAAACAATAAAAAGAACAATTCTCTGCTTATCAGGCTCTGAATGTGGAAAAATAAGCTCAAGGAATAACAGTGTTCATTCTGGTGCTGAGCACAAAGGCACGGCTAAAGTGCAGTTTGAGTGAACATTACTGATTTTTGTTGGTTTTGGATTGCTTTTGGCAGTCCTCATAACTGTACACTGTTGTGTACTGAGCTTTGAATCAAATGAAGTTCTTTGTTCCCACTATACAAATGCAGACAGTGCCTTTTTCAATGGGCATTTGTCCTTGCTAAATTAAATATGTATATATGGTACTTTTCCAGAATTCAAAAAAATACTCTCCATATTGATCCATAAAGTATTGCAGGGCTCCACTGTTTTACACGGACACAGACAAGTCACAGTTGATGAGTCCTGTAGCTTGCAAAACTGTGAAAGGATTGTTTTAGAAAATAAATTTGATTCATCCCACTGGTGAGTGTGCGTGCGTGTGTATGCATGTGTGTGTCTGCATAAAGCACGTTTTGTAATCAAATTAAACCTTATTAACACTTAGCAACATTTCTTTTGTGTGTGTGTGTGTTAGGAAACATTTATATTCTTATTTTGTTTTTTTGTTATTAATCCATAAAACCATTAATCTGCCTTTTTCTTTCATTTTCAGTTCGGGTTTCCTGTAGAACCTTTCCCTTCACATCAGAAGCCAATGCCCCCACATTCGGTTAACACGCGGCTATGCCATTGTGCCTGTTTGCTCACCTTTACTCATTGCTCCCTTCCTGCGCTCACCATTTTGTTTTAAGCAAGAGTCCGCACCCTTGGCTGTTCTGGGTTATGGTTGTTCTTGTGAAGAACTCGGCAATAGCCTACGTGGAACTGGCAAGAGATGCTCATTGCTGATACCTCTTCCCCTCTGGGCAATAGCAGGCTGCCGAGTGCTCGTAGGGCTAGCGTCCCCTCTTCTCAGTTGCTTGGCTTTTTGTCTCTCCCTCCGTTTTGTGCGAGGGCTGCATGGTAAGAGAGCGCAGCTGCTTGGTGGTGTGCATTTAGCTCCTGTCGTGGGACTGCTGTGAATGCAACCCGAGGCTGCCGTGGGGTGGGACGTGCTGTCTCAAGAGACCGGCTGCCCTCTCCCCTTTTTAATTGGCTGTATCTAACCCCTCATTACCCCCTTCTGTGCTGCCGTGTGTGACTCTAATTTTAAAGGACTTTTGCAAAACTTGACACCCTCACAGGCATGGGCCTGAGTCCAGACCTCTAGTCCCCAGGCTTGGGGGATTCTCAAACTTGGATCCACGGTTTGCAACTAAGTGTTCTCTGAATGCTGCAGGGGTCACGAAGGATCTCTTGCCTTGTCTCCCTCTCAGTGTGCTGGCCTGGATGCACATCCTGGATCCAATCTCAGGGAAAGCTGGTCACCTTGCTGTACATATCAGTGTTTATGAAGAAAGACGATGATGTTTCTTTGACTTTCTTCTCAGTGATTCCAACAATTTCTGATTTTAATGCAAAAAGTATTACCTTTATTTTTTTTATTTGGCATCTGTTTAGAAGTGTACAGATGCTGGCAGGTTGCTTCTCATATTTTCTATTCAGCAAAAGGCTTGTTTTACTGCAAGATTTGCACTAAAAAGGAGGGTGTTTTGCTCACTGGGCCCAGGAGTTCACTCTGGCCAAGTGCAACTGTGGTTTGCCTGCAGGTGTCTTCTCTGTGTATTTCTGGATGAGTTTTGTTTTTAAATAAAGACTTCATCAGACAGTGAATTCTGGTTAACATTTACTACTTTTGTTTTTTTTGTTTTCTCTTGCCCTTCTTTTACAGTAACCCATGGCTCTGTACTGAGTAATTACCCCTGAATACAATGAGCTGGAATGGACCTTCATTTACTTGTTAAATCGGAGGGTCTAATAAAACGTGACAGCATTTCAGCTGTGACCTTTCCATGGTGTTACCCTTGCTCTCTCCTATATCCTCACTGTGATTCTGTCTTTACTATGTACTGGTGGTTATTGCTTTTATTAAACAATGTAAAATTAGTCCTAACAAGGTTTTGGATGCTGCAACCTTAAATACTACAATTTTTTTTTTCTCTACAATTAATGGATTCCCCTTTCTCCTGGTTCCTCTCCACCCAGATGAATAAGGGATGTGGAAATAAGTTCTGTGAGTTATTTTTGCTGGCAAAATAACAACGCAGTTTAAATGTATTTATTGGTGACGTTAAAATGACAACACCGCCTTAGTTTAATTATCGCATAGTTGAGAGATAAAAAACTCTTTTCTCTTTATTCTTGGTGTCATTTTTGTGACATCATCTATCTTTTTTTATTTGCTTTTATTTTTTCTTTTGCTAATTCATGCTGCCTGAAGACTAGCCTGTAATCCTCATTTCCATTTCAGACTTGCTTGTTGTGACCCTGATCCTTCAGTCGCACTGTGTGCAGGCTAAGTTCTCTGTAGGTGGGTGAATCCACACGTCCTGACCTTGCTGAAAGGTCAGGATGCATGCTGCCAAATAGTTTCAACAAAAACCCTTCCAATCCTGGGTTTTTGGAAGATAAGCATGCCTCAGACCTAGCCATGATAGGTAATGCTGTTTTTAGTGCAAGCTGCTGCTGAGAATTTAATAGAAAGGTAGCCTGCATGATGCTAAAGCCTCACGAACAGTTTCTGCATACAACGTGTTGGTCTGGCTCGCTGCTCACAGCAGCAGCAAACCTTATGCAGTAACTCAGATCAAATGACAGTCTGTCCTCCATTTCCGGCAATCAAAGCAGTTAAAACTCTTGATTGCAATGTATTTTCTCAGGTATTCTGTTTCACCATAAATACAATTTTATTTCCCATAAAAGTCTTTGATTGTTTTGTGGTTTGTTGTTTGTTTTATTTTTTAAGCAAGTTAAAATAATTTGAGTATTTACCTCTTCCTCTACTGTCGAATGTCGGCCTGCTCCTCAAACCAGTCAGTATCGGTCTGTCAGTGATTTCCAGATTATCTGCTAAAAGAACTATTTAATGTGGCTTTTTTTTTTTTAAACTATACTGCAGGTCACTGGCTGTTCTTCCTGACCATTTGCCTTATTAGAATGTCATTTAAAGTTATGTAGAGTCTTTTAAAAGACTTTAAAGAAAAAAGGTTTTTTTTACTTGTGTGATTTCCTTGAAGTACTTGAGGTACCACAAGGTTCCATCTCTCCTCTGTCAGCTGTTTTCACGTTGCATCTCTTTTTCCTGCTTTTTGAATGTCTTTCTCTTTTTTGCTAATCTTCTGGTTTTTTCTCTTTTTTTCCCTTTTCTCTCTCTGTAGCTTTTTTTAATCTGTCTTCGCCAGCTGCACTGGGTCTGAGGGAGAAGACTGCCACTTCTAGAAGAGTTTAAGGGTCTTATGTCTGGGGGGGGGGGGAACAAATCTTCAGTGTTAGTGTCTTGGAAAGAAGCTCTTTTACTGACTTGCATGGTACCTAAAATTGAAGTGTCTTGTGATTTGTGTGACAAGACAGGGTAATACGGGGGAACTGATTGTTTACCTGGAATTTTGAAGAGCAACAGACGTGATGTTTGGACTAACAATGTAGCGAATACATTTTCAAACATTGTTATGGGCATATTTTTTTTCTAATTTTGTCTTTAATAATATAAATGTCATGGGCTTCCATGAGGTGTGAAGCCTAAGGAATATTTTCAGTATGCTGTTGTTTGGTTGGTTTTGGAAACCGTGCATTCAGAGTCAAAAGGAAATACAAACATGGTGCAATTTGCTCTGTTGGCAGCCACGAAATATTTAATTTTAACAAAGAAATAAAGTAAGAAGAACTGTGTGTTTTCACTGGTGTCCTCCTGTGTCCCCCCACCTTATTAAACAAGCTCCATCAGCTGGTGGATGTGGGTCGAGTGGTACTTTTTTTTTCTTCCCAACTAAACCTCCTCTTGTTCTTTAAAGTTAGAAAAAAGTCAGCGGTGTCAGGAGGGGGAGGTGGTGCTGACAGCTGGTGTAACAATAACAACAGTGATCCACGCAGATTCCCCGTGAGTAGGGTGCAGTGTCCTTAGAGCGTGCTGGAGCCAGCCCTTGCACTTCTCGCTCGTCCGTCCTGCCCTGGTCTGCTCACTGCATGCTTTTCCCAGCTCCGATCTTCTCTCCCCATTCCTGGTTTTGTTTCCTTTTTACACATGGAAGCGCACGAGAACTGCACCGAGTTACGTATTCACACGACTGAACGTTGAAGAACCGGCGCTGTTTAGCTTGATACCTTTCTAACTTTAATGTAAATTTTAAATAAAAAAAATACGAAAGCCTGCCTGCGTGCTGTCGTGTTGGCGGCTCGGGCCCGGGGCTGAGGAACTCGCACCCCAAGGCGAGCCCTGCTGGGGTCAGCCAGCGGCTGGGCCTGGTCTCTCAGAAGACCGTTAGGTGGTCGCTGAGGAGAAAAAAAAAACAAAAAAACCCCCAAAACCGGCATGTTTTGGGGCGGGTGTGCGGTTTTGAGGACGGTTTTCCTCACCTCCCGGGCAGAATCATCCCCGCGGTCGCGGTAACGGCGGCTCCGCACCCAGCGTTAGGCGACCGGGGGGAGGCTTGGCCTGTGGCGAGCCCCGCCGAGAGATACCCCCATCCCACCCCCGGGCCTTCGGTGAGGGGCGAGGAAAGGCCTCGGGCTCCTCCAACCCGGTGCCGGCGGGGGGAGGAACCGCAGAGAGCGGCGCCCGGAGCCGGTCCTACGGGCCGCGGCCGCCGACCCTGCTCCCGCCGCCGCCGCCGCCTGTTGGCGGGCTTTGCCCCGCGGCGGCCGCCAGGGGGCGCGCGGAGCTGAGGCGGGCGGCGGGCCGGCGGGCCGTCTCGCGGCGTCTCGCGCGCTGCTGACGCGCGGCCACGTGACGCGGCGCCGGCCGGGCCGCTCCGCTCCGCTCCTCACCTCTCGTCTCCGCGCGGGTGAGGGGAGCGCTCCCGTCACAGCGCTCCCGGGAGCGGGGCGCGGCGTGGACGGGGCCCGGGCCCGGGCCCGGGGCCCGGGCGGGTTCTGAGTCCGGTGCGCGGTGGTCCCCGGCGGCTGAGCCGCGGCCTAGTTCCCGCACGTGGGGCCTGCTCCCCCCTCCGGTCACGCCCGGGCCGCTTCCGCCGCCGTCGCCGCCCGTCTGTGCCCCGGCGGCTCGGCGAACACCGGCGGGGACGGCCCCGCGGCTGACGTCCGCCGAGCCGCCCGCCATGCCGCCGCCGGAACCGGAGCCGGAGCGGGTGCCGGAGTCGGTGCTGGAGCAGTGGCGGCAGTACAACGAGACCGAGCGGCAATGGGGGCTGCGCCGCCGCTTCATCCTCCGCCACCTCCACGGCTACCCCGGCGCCGCCATCGACCAGCTCCTCTCCCTCTCCGTGCTCTGGACCAACCACGTCTTCATGGGCTGCAGGTGAGGACCGGCGGGGCGTCCCCCGGCACCGGGCCGCCGCCGCCGCCGCCTCGGGACGGGGTGGGCTTGCCGGGGCCGGCGGGAGGCCGTGAGGTGGGCCCGGGGCCGGCCGTGAGGTGGGCTCGGGGCCGGGGGGCGGCCCCGGGGGAGGCCCCGGGCCCTGAGGCGGCCGCCCGGGGTGGCCGCGGCGGTCCCCGGCCTCTCGGCCCCGCTGTCTGCCGGGGCCTGGCGGTCGCCGTCAGGCGTGGGTGCCCCGGCGTGTCTCCGGGGGTCCCGTCGTGGCCCGGTGGTGCTGGGCTGGATCCTTCTAAAAAGTAACGCTCAGGGGAGCTGGGGCTTCGGAAGGGGCCGGTGCGGGAGAACTCCGGGTTCCTGGGCGGTTTTCGTTGCTCGGATACGCGTGGATTTGTACGCGGAGGGGAGCGAGCTGCTGAAAAAGTGTACGTGTGTTTTGAAAGCAGTTCTTGATGTCCCACCCCCGAGGACGCCTTCAGCACGTGGTGGTACGCTTTGCGTAATTTAAGCGAGAAGAAGGTATCCCTCTGAGCGTAAAGCAGCCGATACAATCGCCTTGAAGCTCGGTTTTTCTGAGAGAAATAGGCCTGGTGAATGGAAGAGGTTTCCCTTCACCAGGATTACTCCTAAGGTGCAGAAACCACCGTACCGTAACTAGCAAGGTTGTGGAGATCTGCAGAAACGTCACCCGTGTCCTGACTGACACTTTTGCTGTTGTGATTATTTTTAACTGGACATAAGGCTTTAAAGACAGAAGCAACTGCTTAACGACTAACTTCAGCAAATTGTAAAGTGACAGAGGAGCTTGTAAACACTGAAGGAGGTATAGTTTGGCTTTTATTAAAGTGGCTATCCCACAGCCTTGCTGGGGACTATTTTGTGTCATTTGTACAGAGCCAAGTCAACGTCTTTAAATGTAGAACTGCACGTTTTCTTATTTCTTTCTGGTCCAAGTACTAAACTACTCTGCTCTGCAAGCACCAAAATTGAACGTAGTTTTAAAACAGCTTCAAGTTCCAAAGCTCAAGTAGTATACTAAAATTGAGCATATCTTCTTCTTAAGATATAGTCTCTTTGGTCCATTAGCTCATCTTAATGTGTTTACGTGCTGTCTTAATGGAGCGTCTTCTTTGTGATAGTGCTTTTGGGAATCAATGCAATAATATGGTTAGAGGGTGCTGATAGCAGAAGTGAAGAACTATGTGGCGAGATCTCAAATCCTAAAAAACTTATGCAATTTAAGCCTGTAAGTGCACATACTTTCCCTGATGAACATCTCTGCCTCCAACTCTCAAGGGAGACACAAGCAATAGATTTAGGCATGATGCAGTGCAGAGCGGTTATCAGTGAGGATGTTTCCCCAAAGCTTGTGTTGCGCACGAATGTGAACACACTGCACAGGCACGGTGAACACGCTGTACTGTTAAAGAGCAGTCGGCAGCTTTACTTAGAGTTGTCTGGGGAAGTAACAGCTTTCTCTGGAACTGCCTTTTGCTGCTTGGGAAGAGCTGTTGTTGCTGTATCAAGTGAATAACTTCAGATTTGGGGGGATTTTTGTTGTTTTAAGTTGGTTGGGTTTTGGTTTGGTGGGGGTTTTTTTTGTTTACTTTTTTTTTAAATGTTGATCGCTTGCAAGCTAAAGACAACCTGTTTGTCAGAGTAAATACAAATCAAGAGTCTTTGCTGATGTAATCTGAGGGAGTGTTCTGCTGGGGAGAATGCCCAGAAGGCTTAGAAAGCATGGCCTATGAGGAAGGAGTTAAGTAACAGGATTCATTTAGTTTAGGGGTAGATGAGAGAAGATGCACTGTTCTCAGATGCGTTAAAGGTGGCTGCAAAATGGGGGGAAAAGCATTATGCTCCAGAGCTACTGGGATCGGGATAAGAGGTAACGTATTTAAGTCACACCAGGGAGACTTTAATTATGCATTGAAGGCATGGGATTCCTCTGCCTCCATGTGCAGTCTCCACAGCTTGAGACTTCTAAGGCCAGGTTAGACAAACACATGTTGGGACTGGTTGATCTTCCCCCCAGGCAGAAATCTGAGCCCCAAAACGTCTCCATCCTTTGTGAAGAAGAGTGACACATGTCAAATCTAACGCTGTTCTTGCACCCTGCTGGAAAAGGGCATCGTCCTTCATGTTCCCATCACAGGTAATGTACTCTTCTCCCTGTAAGCCAGAGAGAGGAACAGAGATTCCTACCCCTCTCCCTTCTGGCTGCAGGAGGATGAGGGGATCACCGCTGTCCGCCTCCATTTGATCCCTCTTGGCATTTTCTTCCCATGCAGGGTTCCACTGCCTCTCTGCTGGGGGCTGAGCTGTGCTCAGTACCTGCAGGTGAAGCAGGGACTGCAGTAGTGTGCATTTAGAGTTCTCGCCTAGTAATTAAAATGGATCTAATTTCTGCCTGGCCCTCTGAATCAGGAACAGGAAGGGCATTTCTTGAGTGGAGAGCGAGTAGATTTCCAGAGCCCTCGGAACAGTAGTATTCAACAGATGGTGCAAGTTATTGCAGCCCTAGCTGTTGGAACGGTTCTGGACTCCTGTCTGTGGGCAGTGACCTGATGCTTTTGACTTTTGAAGGTGAGCGCACCATGGAACAGGTGCAAGATTGCTTTTTCTTCTTCCTGAACCATAGTGCAAAGCTGTCAGAGGCTAGTTTCAGGCCATGTTTGTAGCTTCTCCTTGGTTAGAAAGGTTTGGGTTTTTTTCTTGTTCAGCTTCAGCATGCAAATGGCTTGAAAACATGTGAGAGATCCCCAGAGCAATGGAAAACTTAGATGGTTAGGGATGTAAGGCCAAGAGGGATGGGGTTGTACAGTGTGTGTCCTGCCTCTGTGGAACTGCGAGTGTGCTGCAGCAGGGTCAGGGATTGCACAGAGCTGGTTACAGCCACCTCACCTCTGTCCTGGCTCAGGGATTTAAAATGTTTCAGTTACAGCTACCAAGCTAGAAATTAGTATGGCTTTTTAAAGAGTGGTCGATAAAGGCTGAGCAGTGCCTTTGTCATCTGACGTCTGCGATTTCAGTATTGGTGACGTGCAGTCTGTGGCTGCTGACCCAGACAAGACTTGGGTGCCAGTCAGTCTCTTCTGCGCTTAGTTCACTGAAGCTGCGATGCCCATGGAGACTCCTCCTTCTCCATGCCTCTGTGTTCCTAGTAGCTCTGCCAAATGTTATATTTTGACAGATAATGTATTTAAGTATAAAACGCTGTCAGTTTGGTGGCTGCATGGTTTGTTATTCACAAATGGGTTCACTTAGAGCCAGGTAGCTTGTTAGCTGGCATGCAAGCTGTCTGCTAGCACTGAACTAGCTACAGCATGAGGCCGGTGGTCAGGTCCCGTGTTCATATGCCAGAAAAATCAGGGGGAGCATCTCCCTTGCACCAGGTACTATGTCTCGGGCAGCTTTAGTTCTTGTTTTGCTTAAAGCTTGTGTGTGCATGTGTGTGTGTTGCCCCTGTGGGACCAGCTCTAAAGTGGTTTGCTGTTGAATCCACACAGATATGGCTTGCAGGTCATGGAGAAGGTTCTCAAGATGGCTGAAGGCATCGATATCGGGGAAGTGAGGACATACGAGTTGGTACCTAGCAGGAAGCTAAAAAGATACCACTCTCCATCTGACAGTGAGTATACCTGCCTGTGTGTCAAAGGAGACGCCCTTCCCTGTCACTGTTTGGTGGGCATTATTGGGAGCGTGGGGACAACAGTGTGCCACAGGGCTGCCTCTGAGAGAGCCAGCATGGCAAACTGAAGAGAAGCAACCATGATGTAATCTGCTAGACTGCAGCTGTTTCCCCTCCTCTGCCATGTTGTGGGGTGTGCATAATTCATGCAGAGTTCCCTTTATGCTTAAGAAAATATAATTTTTCATTGAAATTACCAAGTAGTTGATTTTCGACACTGATAGTGGTAGGAATTGAATCTATGTAATGAAATATCTGTCTGCCCTTCTTCACTGTAGTGAGGGGCAATGTTCTGACCTGAGAAGGGATTGTACATGTGCATGGAGATGTGGAGTTCAGCTTACTGATTTTGAGTTATGACCTGCCGGGAGCATTGTGGGGGAGAGGTTTAATTTCTTTTTTTTTTTTTTTCCTCCCTATTGGGCCTGGAAGAGTCCTGCATATGTCAGCCCAGTCCCATGGTCTCAGGGGCTGATGTTCCAGCTGTAGCTTTTTCCAGTGGAGGAAATGCAGCAGGAAGAGAGGGCTGGCAGTTCAGTGGCTCCATCCGCTGGCTCCTCTCCTCCAGCACCTTCAGAGCTCCCTGCCCTCTCTCCGGAGGTGTGCAGGTGCAGGTTGTGGATGCGAGCAGGCAGGCCCTTGCTTTGTGAGGCAGCGTCAGTCAGTAGTTTGGCTGTTTAAAGCACAAATGGTCAGACAGCGCAAGACTCCTCTAGGCTTGGATATATTCCTAGCTCTGCCAAAGTTTCTTCCCTTACTTTGACACCCAGCAATTTTTCTGTGCTTCCGAGGGCCAGCTGCAAAATTGAGGAAAATGCTGCTTTTCTCTCATGTTTTGTCTGTCTCTCAGGCAGCAGCTCTGAGGGGTGGCGTTCTCTATTGCACATTACACAGACAGCATAAAGAGTTGTTTTGCTGGTGAGAGCCTTTAGATGCTGCTGCAGTGCAATCATCAAAATACCAAACGGAGCAACAAATGTAAACCTTGCCATAATTCATGAAAACTGACAACCAAAGGATTTAACGCATGCGTATGAGCTTTGTCACCTGATTTAAATATGTTTATGCTGTATGCGAAGTGGTTTTTTCATCTGCAATGAACTAGGCCATGATAAATACAGTATGGTAGTGTTATGTCTAGACAGATGTGTTGCCTGACCTATATTACGGTTGCATATATTGGCATTGGATTAGGCAGCTCATTCCAAGGCACTGAGGTGGCCTTTTTGCTCCCTGATGGAATTACACACATGTACCACTTCGGGGGGCTACATCTTTCACAGGAGAAGTCTTGTATAACCATCTTTTAGATGTAACATATTTGCTTATCAGCTATTTGATTCTCAATTTCTGCAGTAGCTGTGCATATCAGAATATTCTGCCTCATTTGCATTTCTTCTGGCTAGGAAACAAGAGGTCTACCAGTGATGTGTAATGGGCCCCCCCCAGCCACTGCAGCTGTCGCCTGAGGTTCGGGCAGATTTCTCCATGTTTGGTGTCCTTTAGCCAAGCGTAGTTACATTTACAGAAAATATGCTTCTATTAACGCTGCCATTAACAGCCCTTTGTGTTTTGGAAAGGAGGGTTCAGTATCACTGCGTTCCTCCATCAAATGAGAAGACCTGAAGGTAAAGTAGTTTATCTGAGATCAGCCTGCAAGCCTGTGGCAGAGTCAGAGCTGAGGCTCTAGTCCCGCTCTGGTGTTCCGTCTTATTGGCCGTAGTATTTACTTGTGTTGGTAGCTTTGAATGGATTAACTTCAGAAATGACTGGATGGGTTCAGTGGGCAGTGTTGTGGGGCAGAGCAAGCAATTTGGACCTAGAATCCACGTAACTAAATACGTAGAGATTTTTGTGTGGTAATTGTGGAGCTGGAAATACCATTGTAGTGACCTGTGCAAGAATGAATGGTCTTATTTGATCAATTCTGAATATCTTTGGAAAGAAACCTTCTGGTTTGTGGCAAAGAAGTGGAAATCTTGTATTCAGAGCCTGCAGGTTCCTCCTGGAGATTACTCTGTGAAAACATTTGTCTCCCTGTCATAGCATATATTGGTAATTTTGTCATTTTCTTTCACTCTGTAGGTCCAGAGCTGGAAGAGATTCCTGAGCCACCCAAAAAGATGGTCCCCAGGTTCCGGGTGCGACCACGTTTTGAACCCATACACTTTGTCACCAGTGCTGAGAAGGATGACAAGAAGGAAGATTCTCTGGATAACCAAATGCAGGAGGTGAACCAGGAGGCAAATACAAACAGCATAGCGCAGCCAGCTGAAAATTGTACAAATTCTTTTGTGAGTGCACGGGAGGCAGATCCCCAGCTCTCCAACTCAGCTGGGTTTGGCTTTGCAGGCCAGGCAGCAGCAGCCAAGAAGGCTGTCAATAGTATGGACTCTACCACAAGCAGTGTGTTGCAGGTGGCAGTTTCTCCTGCAGCTGTCCAGTCTGCATCAGAGACTTTCCCTCCGTCAGCTATAATGCTGAAGCAGAGTTTTATTGAGAAACTGTCAGCAGCTATCTGGAAAAATCTTGCGAACCCAGATGCAAACACTGGGACCGATAAAATTAACTATACATATCTTTTGACACGTTCAATTCAGGCATGCAAGACAAATCCTGAATATATTTATGTTCCTCTGAAAGAAATTGCCCCTGCTGACCTCCCCAAGAGCAAGAAGCTCTTAACAGATGGCTTTGCTTGTGAAGTGCGATGTCAGAATGTCTACCTGACCACCGGTTACGCCGGCAGCAAAAACGGATCCAGGGATCGAGCCGCGGAGCTGGCAGTCAAGCTGCTGAAGAAGTCTGTGGAAGTTAGAGTTGTTCAGCGGAAGTTCAAGCATACCTATCACGAAGACTTGGTGGTGTGCGAGGCAGGCGTGAGTCGCCCAGATTTCCCTCCTGCTCTCAAACCTCATGAGGAGTTTGTAGTTGCCAACAGGGACTGTGTCCCAATGCAGCCTGGTACTGAATCTGTAAAAGGTTCCACTAATACCAACAAACACTGGACTAGTTTCGTCCTCACAGAGAATGCCAGTGACGCAATAGGAATACTTAACAATTCTGCCTCATATAACAAAATGTCTGTTGAATATAAATATGAATTAATGCCCAACCGCTCGTGGCGTTGTCAAGTGTATCTGCAAGATCACTGCCTAGCCGAGGGATTTGGCACTAAAAAGACCAGCAAGCACGCAGCAGCTGAGGAGGCATTGAAAATTCTGCAGAAGATGCAGTCAAATATAGCAGCCATCAAAGTGACCCAGGTTCAGAAAGTGGGCTGCTCGTCGCGGGGCTCCGGAAGGAAGAAGGACCTGAAGGACCTCGTGGTTTATGAAAACTCCAATAATCCAGTGTGCACGCTGAATGACACCGCCCAGTTCAACAAGATGACGGTGGAGTATGTCTTTGAAAGGATGACTGGCATGCGGTGGAAATGCAAGGTGCTGCTTGAAGATGAATTCATCGCAGAAGCAGTTGGAGTGAAGAAATCTGTCAAGCATGAGGCAGCAGAGGAAGCCGTGAAAATCCTCAAAAAGACTCAGCCAACTGTTGTTAATAACCTGAAGAAAGGCACCGTCGAAGACGTCATCTCCAGAAATGAGATTCGGGGTCGATCAGCGGAAGAGGCTTTCAAACAGAAGATCAAAGAAGACAATATTGGGAATCAAATTTTAAGAAAGATGGGCTGGACAGGTGGTGGCCTAGGGAAAGATGGTGAAGGAATTAGAGAGCCTATTTCAGTGAAGGAGCAGTTTAAAAGGGAAGGACTTGGGCTTGATGTAGAAAGGGTGAACAAAATCGCTAAAAGAGATATTGAAGAGATCATTCGAAACTATGCACGCTCAGAAAGTCATATTGACTTGACTTTCTCTAGAGAACTGACCATGGATGAGCGGAAGCAGATACATCAGATTGCCCAAAAATATGGTCTTAAAAGTAAATCTCACGGGCAGGGGCACAACAGATACTTGGTGGTAAGCAGGAAGCGGCGCAAGGAGGATCTGTTAGACCAGCTGAAGCAGGAAGGCCAGGTTGGGCATTACGAGCTTATTATGCCTCAAGCAAACTGAGGTTAGGCGTCCCATTTTACCGGAGACTGAGCTTCCTAGATACTCGATTAAAGAAAGAGATGCTGCATTTTTCTTGTTGTGGGTTATATTAACGTTCAAGTCTTTCACTTCGTTAATATAATTTCTAAAATGTTGTTAGACGTTTAGAACTGACCAGGTTCTGTTCAAGTATATTAGCACAACCCAAAAGCAGTAGTGCTGTTACTGTATGTGTCTTTGATATTACTTGTTCCTTCACATTTTAATAGTTTTGTAATAGCAAAAACACATGTCCAATGAGAAGGAATTTGACATCATTTAAAATTATAGTTCCCTTATTCTTCTTGACCAAGGAAGGAAAAAAATGCCTTTTTTTTTTTTTTTAAATAAAATAATAAAAAGCAAAGGAAATGCAGTGTGGGGGAATAAACCTGTATGTAAAGTTGGTATTAATGACAATAAAAATAAAGTTTTATTTCTGGAAAAAAACCCCAGGATTTGTCACACTTTTTATAAAAAAAAAAAGTGTGAAAACTGCGTTTATTCTTGAGAAATGTGCATAGTGAGGTCTTGTCTCTGCTGTGTACGTATGTAGAGAGATGTCCTTAACCAGTTTAACAGTACAGTTTTATTCATAGATTTCTACCTTGGGTCTCCCATACTGAGAATTCCTGAATGCACCTTAATCATCAATGTATTCGACTGAGATAATTTCAGTGCGTTTTTACCTTGCAGCACTGCTTGACATGTGCAGATACCATGGTGAAGTGTGAAATATAAAAACGAGGTAAACGCAGAGCCCACGCTCAAAGATGCTCGTGTAGCTTGTGGGGACTGTTATATAACTTATTTTTTTTACTTTGAATATAAGCTCTTTAATCCTGAGCAAAGTCAAATCTGTGCCTAATTATTTCTCTGCTCCATTACTGTACCTGTGCTTGTGTACGTCGAGGGCGGTTCGCAAGTAAACTTCCTGGTGTTGCTCCGATGTGCGATGTGAGTGCGACGTCTCTCCAGGACTGGCACGCGCTGCCGGGAGGCTGGAGCGCTTCTCGCTGGGGAAGCAGAGTCGGACCTCCGCCCTGTTCCGCCGGCAGTACCGCAGGACACGGTGCTTTGTGAGCCTTGGAGGAACGCTCGCTTCGTGCTTGGAAAACAGAGGTTTGGAATTGACCTTGGAAGAGCCAAGAGTGAGATGTGCCTAGAGGCGCTGGGTTTTTCTGTCACCAGTAGGGTGATGACTCTAGCACAAAGCTGGTCCTAATGAAGTATTTCTTTTTTTGTCTGTTCTGTTGCCTTGTGTCTTGGTTATCGCTTTTGGTTTTCTGCTGCCTGTATGTGCCTCTCCATCTTTTTATGTCATCCTCTAGCTTTTTTCCCACCTCCTGCTCTCTTTCTAAATGCTCTCAGCACTGAGGAGGGGGTGACTGACCTCTACTGATGAAGCAGAATATCCTGGTGATGTGCAGTCAGAGGCATTTCCATCCCCACAGTGTGAAAAGGAAGAGGCTGCCCTGGCAGGTAAGACTTGCTCAGGAAGAAGAGAAGGAGCATTCCCTCCTCTCTTTGCCTGGCTGGCTGCAGCACAGCTTCTGCTTAGCCTGGCCTTCCAAAATAAAAACATGCTGCTGCTGTTTCTGTAGAAAAATAATCTGGCAGTGAATTCTGGAAGTATGTTGGTTTTGTTGTTTGGTTTTTTTGTGTGCGCTATTCCCTCTCTCAACTTCTGAATGCTGGGCTCTAGCAGATGGTGATGTAGGTGTGGAAGAAGCCTGGTCCTTTCTAGGCAGATATTCCTGCAAGAAGGAGTGCAGCTGCCCCCTCCCAACTTGGATATGCAGCAAGTCTTCAAAGTGTGGTGGTGCTGAGAAAAGCAGCAAGAGCACCACTGCAGTATTTGGGATGAAAAAAATGCCTCTTTTGGTGGCAGGGGGGTGGCTGGCTAAACATAACGGTGTCTCAACAGGGGTAGGTGTCTGGCTTGAGCCTGTGCAGGTCATTGCTTTCCCTCTCCAGGGTGCCCGTTTTTGCCAAGGGCAGTACCTCTGTGCAGGACCCGTCTGTTGCCTTCCTGTTTGGTGAGTGGCTGTAGGGTTGGATGACTGGGTGTTACCTGTTTGAGCTAAAGAATTGTCAGCCTTGCCATCTCCGCTGTGGTTACGTAGCCGTAAGCTTTCTGGAGAGCCAGTATGTGGTTTAAAATTACGTTTGTGGATGAAGGCCTTACCTGAGAGGGGTGTAAAGGTGAGGTGGGTTTTTTGCAGATCTGTGCTGCTCTTGTTTCTGGCTGCCTTAAGAGCCCACTCCATCCTTTTTCTTTTTAGTGACTAGCAGGACAAATACAAAAATGGAGGGACTGAGGAGAGGGTCAGTGACGTTAGAGTGACTTGGAGCACTCAGAAAGATTTCTGCTTGCAATAGCTTGGCTGGTACAGGGGTGATGGTTGAGATGATACTCTTGGTTGGCTTCAGTCATCCTTATCAATGCAGGTGGCGGGGCTGGGTTTTGCTTATTTGCACTGGTCTATAACAGTGGGCACAGCTAAGGTGCTCATTGCTTGACTGGCTCTGACTTGGCGAAGTCTTGCCCAGGGAATGCTTAAGAAACAAAAAGACCATTACTTGAGGCAGACTCACTCTGTCCTGCCTTCTCCACACACACCTAAGAGATTGCCACATCTGGCCGTTATCAGGGTCCAGTTAAGACACTCTGTCCTTTAAGAAAATGAGCAAGTATAACTTAGGTAGGACTTCAGGGGTAAAAGGCTGCTCTATGTAAGATGAAAGGCCCGTTCAAGGGTATGAGCTGTTACTGCAGCAGGTATAAATCCCGATTTAATTTTTTGAAAGAGCCTGGCAGCTTCTATCTTAATTGCTAAGCAGCAGTACTAGCTTTTGTTACGTGTCAGTCATTTTAAATCCTGTTCTCCTCCTCATAAGACAGGAGAAAAACTAAATGTGATTCCTCTATCAATTCATTACTGCACCTGTTAAGTTGCTGTAACTAACATGTTATCACAGGCTCCGTTTTTGTCAGTGGTTCACTCGTAGGCATGACGTGGCCCTGAGCTTCCTGCAAGTGCTTTTTTTGCCAAGACTTGTGTCTGTTTCTCCACTTCTTTGCTAGTTAGTTGATCCTGCCCTGTCTTCTTCCTTTGCCACCTCCTTCTGGCCAGAAGGGCCGAGTTTATTCTCCCTGCGCTACACCTGGCAGAGCTTCTGCCCAAGCACAACAACTCCTGCCCAGAAGCTTAGGAAGTATTTCACCATCCTGCTGTAAGAGTCTACCTGGAGCTTGGATCCCACAGCAGACTCCTACCCTCCCAGTTAAAATAACCACAGTTATACACCTCTTGCCTATTTATACAATAAGCACTAAGGTTACACTTTATTTACAACTTTTGAAAAATGTACAGTTTCTTACATGGGTTACTTGTGCAAAGTTAAACTTCTCAACTAACAGACCAATGTGCACACAAAAGACACTGGAACAGTGGACAACACAATTGTAGGTTTCATCCCACACTGCTGCTTAAGGTACTGTATCCAAATGTACAAACTTAGCCTTACAAAAAAAGTGAGTCTGGACTTACAAATGTTTTTTTCAGTTGAAAAAATACTTTCATAAAACTGAAGGGAAACTAACCCAAGCATGCAGCAGTAGCTCACACAAACCACACAGTCATCTACAAAGAGCAGAAACTGCAGAGACTCAAGTGCCTACCCCGTACTTCATTCAAACTTTCCACAAGGCTAAGTTGGATCCCAAAGAACTTATCTTTCTCAGCTAAAGATAAGGGGCAGGAAAACGACGCTGAAGGAGAGTAATTCCACCACTGGAACACTTCAGGTTTTACCTCTTCCTTAATGTGGAAGGACTTTTGCTCAGAGTACCACAGCTCTACCTGGTTTTGTCCAGTAATGCCTTAGTGACAGGACTATAGAAACTTATTGAAGCAGTCTCTGTAGGCATGTCCTTTAAAATAAAATAATAAAAAAAAAGGGGGGGGTTGTTTCTCACCCTCAGCAAAGATCAAAATACCACAACTGTAGAGATTTATGTATATCTGTACATAAATCTTGCATGTGAAGTGCAGAAGTAACTAGCATTCCACAGTCTTACTAAATGTTTGAATAGGAATCAATTTAAGAGTTGGGTTTTTTTCCATGAGTAAGGAGTTGATAAACCACTACAAAAGGGAAACGAGAGGTTATTTCTTCACTCAGTACTTACAAATGCAGTGGGGTCTAAACCAATAGAGGTAAATGACCAGCCTGGACACATCAGCACTTTAGTTAATATCAGTTAAAAAATGTGTATGTATATAAACATCCCTTTTATCAAGCTACACATAAGCATCACTGTGTATAACACAATTACAATTAAAAGCTTAGTGTACACTACAGAAATGCACAATACTGCCCTAAGACTGGAGAGGGACCACAGAAAATGAATTCAGCATCAGTAACTCTTTTGCAAGTAACCCAAGTACAGAACACTTGACTTCAAAGTGGGTGCTTTCTGATGTCCAAGGAGAAGAAGCTTCAGCAAGGGAGGGTGGCAACAGCACAACAGCTATTCTGCTTTCAAAGTAAATGCTAGGAGGAAAAAGATGACTCGGACACTTTGTTTATTTTCCTCATCAACAGAGTGTTCATTTGCATCATCCTGGGTCAACAGTCACGCCAGCTCTGTTCTACTATTGCAGAAACCCGTTTTTCATATTCCCGCTTATTCTCTTGGTATAGCTGAGCTGCCTGGCTGTTTGCTGGACTGTTAGGATTTGGCTCATCCAATAGAGACTGCACGAAGAGAAAAAGATTCTTAGGCACTGGAAAATATGCATAGTTTTCCAACATAATCCTTAAACTATCCCTCCTAGTGAGAGTGCAGAAGTTCATCTAGATACAGGTAAGGTACACTGCATTATTCCAGGTGTAAGTTACTGGAAGCTTTCGCTATCTTAGCAGTGCAGCTGACTCTTTAAGTGACAGCCAGGCAGCAACACCCAAGCAGTGCAATGGCTGGATGGGTCCTTTCAGTGACCACCTCCTGTCACTGTCCGGTCAATTTCCATCTGGGAAGTATTCATACTTTAGCAAATATCAAGGTATAGCTGCTATACTGGCTATTGGGAGAAAAACAAAACAAAACAAAAAACCCAAACATGTTTCCCGAGCTGTTTTTGTCAAAGCATCCTAATTTCATTCTGCTTTTTCATGCAAAGTTCTTTTTACCTGTATGGATGTTAAGATGGAGGAGACATCGTAAGTAGGACTCCAACGATTCTGAAGAATATCCAGACATATACTACCATCTGCATAGACTAGAAAAGGTTCAAGAAGAATGGCTTAAAACAGAAGTTGTAGAGCTACTCAGTTTTTTCCTAGTATTGTGTGATTCTGGAAACCTACATACTGACAAACGCTACCAAAATCAGTAGTGTCTGACAGACTTAAATCCAGCAAACAAGCCTGTAGCTATGAAGAGGTGAAGCTTGTCACCAACAGCTGCCTGAGGTGTTTAAACTCAACCCCTGCTTATTCTTCAACATCAAGCTTCTCTGTGACATTGTAACTACCACTATGGAAAACCATGAATAGATTTTAAGGCAAAAAAAATTTAAACTACCCACAAGTGAACCAAATGAAGAACACAACTAAAAAGCTGTTTACATATTAAGATTTCGCCAGAAAGTATCTACAACAGTGTCTAGTCACCCTTCTCAGGGCAGCTTTAGAAGAACCTTCCCTCAGTGCACTTTACCCACACATGTTTTCTTGCTACATTTTAAAGTTTCCAGTATTTCTTCACAAAGCTTATTACTTGTTTGGAGGCAAGGAATATGTCTCCAACCTTTACTTGCCAAGGAAGGGGATTAATTAAATGATCTTACTATCACCGGTTATAATTGGAAACTAGCACTACATTTCAAGGTATATCATTCTTACAGGCATTTTTGGGAAGTGATAAAAGACAACCACGTTCAGCAGTGTCATTATGCTATGTATGTAATACGTATAGACCAAAGTGCAAGGCACTGCTATTTAAGTACAAAATATTCTTCTGTAAGGTTTAACAACACGCAGTAGAGAGAGGAGTGTCTCATCAATACTGTGCTGTAACACCTGAAAGGTAAGAGGCTCCTTTTATTGCCCCTTTCACTTCAAGCCTGAGCACTGCTCACATATTCATCCTTACCAACCCTACACAGAACCTCAGTGGAATTTTGCTAGCTTATTAGATAGTGGAAACTTTTATAAATAGACCTTTTTCTACAGCACTGTAGCAAGCTATAAGAACACCACCACAACCAACCCAAACAAACAAAAAAAACCATTGTCTAAGTACTTACCATTGGGATGAAACATTTTAGAGACAAATCGAACAGTAGGTGGCTTATTCGGATATTCTTCTGTGAATTCTATTGTGAGTTTGAAAGTTCCTGGAGTTGAAAGAGAGACAAGTAACCTTTATTCAGAATGAATTTACACAAGGGATGAGTAAGTAGCATCCCTCCACAAGCACAAACTGATACTATTGTGCTCATACATGCATGTTAGATATGGAATACAGATTGCTCAGTCCTACAATGATTCTTCTACTCTCTTTGGAGTTAATCATTAACTCTGAAGTCCTAGACAGTACTGGTACGAGGGTTTCTGGTATGACTTACCTTTACTGCCAAAACCACCGCCCCAGTCAAAAGGTTTGTGTAAGGAAACAAATCTGCCCTTCCACAAAGCCTAATCCCAGGGCACTGCAAAAACATCACAAGCAGGTGTATAACGAGCTGTGTAACAGGCCATGATTTAGTAAGTCCTAAAGACTGGAACATGCTATCATGACAAGGACCTTCTTATTTATTTCCTGTTTAAATTTCAAGAAAATACATTTCTATCAGCAACTGTAAGGTAATCAGGTCTTATTGTAGAAAAGTGATATTGAAAGCAGCATCCAAATCAGACACTTTAAAATCAAAATCTGATCATTTACTTCACACTAACTAGTCTTTCTTTGAGAAAGACTGATTAAGCAGAAACAGAAAACTGTGTAGTTAAGTCCCCATCCAATCATTTTGACAGCCTGCACCAACATAAGTTATTTTAGCCCTTCTCCTCAGGCTATGACAATCTGAGAATAAGAAGTCTGTCAACTAAACTGCATAAATATGGGTCCAAAGGACTAAGCACTGCTAGTGATTCAGATCAGTAACTAAGGAACTCTACATACTCCACCTCAGAACATGCAAGCTTCTCTTTACCATGCTATCACCTCAGACCAGCCAATCTGGGAGGTAGTTCATGAAGTTCCTGGGTATGCCCAGAGAGAAATATCTGAAGCACCTTCCTATAAATATAGAGCTTTCCTATAAAAGGAATGTACCTTACAGTAATAGCTGTAACAAGCTGGCAGGGCAGACATACTACCTTTTTTGAAAAGGCATTCTTACCTATCAGTGACAAGTTTCTCCCCCCCCCCCCCCCCACCACTCGGTGCCCAAATTAAAACTCGGGAGCTGATATGAAGTTCATCCTTGCTTCCTACTGTGAGGGAGTTTTCCAGCACTACTATAATTAATGTAGTCCTTTGTTTGGCTGGCAAACATGTGCCAACAGCTGGTGGCCAGAGAACAGATTTTTCAACCCCTTCTTTTTTTCAGATCAGCAAGGACCTGCACTATTTCCCAGGGACTCCTTCCTTTATAAGGAAATAAACTATAACATTGAGTTACAAGAAGTGAAGGTCATTGCTTTGACATTCCAGTTTGCATACAGTACAGATGCTTCAGAGCTTTTCTGTACAGCAGTGGGAAGTCTCGACATCCTAAAAATAAGTTTTTGCATGTTTGTTAATTATTAGCAGCCTAAGAACGTAAGAGCAGAGAGCCAACAGCATGCTATCTTACTGTAAAACAAAAGGAACAAGAGTAGTATAGTTAAGATTGTTCAAATTAGCCCAAGTCTGCAGTGGGGCTTCAGAGCTTTACTCCAGCTAATCCAGAGGCACAGAGCCAGATCTGAGATCAGTTTGAAAGCCAGCACTGGAAAGTTAGTAACAACTTCTACCAGCTGTGAACATCAGCTCAGGACTACCCTTCCTTCCCTACACAGTGACGATCCCAAGCAATATTGGCCCTTTAGAATTGAACACTTAAGAGATTTGATTCTAAATCGTAAAGATTCCCAGCTCTCCCTGCCCCAATTCTGGTTCTCAGTAGCCTCATGAAGTAGGAAAGCAGGCGCTTTGTGCTGTGGAAGAGTGACTAAGCAAGCAGTAGGCTGAAAACTGAGCACAAACCATCAAATAGCAGAGTTCAACAAGCATACTTGAGAAAATGAATGCTATTCTAGAACACTGACTGAAGTGGGAGCAGAGGGGACAGATACGATGGCCAAAAAGCGGTAACAAGGGCAGTTTGGTCCTAGAATCCATTTAAAACTACTGAAAGAAAGGGAAGCTATCTGTCCCACTAGGGACAGGACAGCATTACTTTTAACACAAATCTGAGCGAGTGGTTAGACAGCTTCCAACTGGAGCATCTACCTACTCAAATTTCCAAGGCAAGACCCAGAGTGACAATGGCTCTTTGAAAGAGCTCCACAGTACACAGCACTTCATTGCTGAGCTTTATGAAAGGACAAATCCAGAGATTCAATGAACCGAAGTCCAAGGGTCACTCACACTTAAAAGTCCACACGAGTGAAACAGGTATCACGACACACACTGCCTTCAGCATCCAGTCTCTTCTGTCACTAATTTTAAAGCTTTCAACTGGTACTCCTTGCAACTTACCCTAGACAGCCAATTTTAAAACAGAAATTACCATATTCACTGCCATTATTGATATTAAGATCATCACTGATCTTAGTAGAACATTCACTTTTCTCTCTTGTACTTACTTACCTTATTGATCTGTTTTCTCCTACCTCGGGATGCGAGACTCTCATGTGGCTAACAGGGAGGCTTCTCCACAACCTGTACGCTGGCCTGAGTTAACCCCCGCCAGAGCAGCACCCACATTCCTGCCAGGCCCTTCTCGCAGCAAGGAAGGAGAGCAGCCTGCTCTGTTCCACTGTCCATAAAGTATGAACAATTTCTTCCTCTCCCACGTGAGAGTACAGAATCCGTATTCCATAAGCAACAAACCAACCATACAGAAGGTAAATGCCTTGCTTTCTCAGTTCAAGCCTCCTCCACCATCACAGAAAGGCAGGATACTACAATAGCTGTGTTACTTAACTCTGTCCAAGCCAGGAATCCTGTACTAACCGCAATATCATCCAGTTTCAGAGAAACAGGTCTGAAGGACTGGGAGAGCCTGGATTTCCATCACTGTGACAGCACTACCACTTTAGATGCCACACACATATAGATTCATAGAAATATAGTGAAGGGCAGGATAAATATCCCCGGGGTCCTACTGCAGACACCTGCAATCGAATCCTCTTAAACCAGAAGATGGAAGTTATGCTGCTGATCTAAATTAGTAGTTGCTCCTAGGCCGAGTCAGCCTGTGTGCCGAGTTGTGAAAACACCCTCTAAAGTCTGGGGGTGGAGGGGAGGGAGCGTTGTTAGCTGCATTATGCTGCACAGCAAGTAAACAAACATGTTTGAACTTAAGGTTTTCAGTTCAGACAAAGCTAAGAAACCTCAGAAGCTGCGACTGGAGAAGGGCCTCACCTGAATGAGGATGAAGAACAGTAATTCTCACAAAATTATTGAAATTATTACACCTCTAGTTCAACAACAACCACAAAAAAAATTCACAGGCTACTTTCACAAGAACCAAGGTATGTGAAGTCTTACAGTATCACCAGGAAGTGACAGAGCCTAAAAACGAAAGTACAAAGCAACTTCTGCCCTGCAAAGGCTTCCTGAAAAGGATTACAGAGCTCCAGCGTACCTCTGACTCATAAGGGCCTGCACAGTTACAAAGCAAGCCCAAACTAACAGCTCAATACTGTTAAATAAGAATTCCCTTAATTTCACCTACATTAAGCTAAACTGCATCTGAACTGTGCTACTCTACTCACTTAAAGGAAAAGCACAGCCGAGGCACCAATACACCCATATCTCTAGGCACCACTTAGTATTTTGTTATCTAGCACAATGCAAGATATGTCCCAGGGAAAAAGAGATAAGCATATCTTGCAACACAAGATATATCTGTTTTCCTGAGCGCATACTGTGAAAACGCACACTTTGCTACGAAAAGAGCAATCCATCACACACTGAGATTATATTATTAGATCAACCAAAGCAGCAGGACAGCAGTAGCAGACTCAAGCATCTGTTTGAACTTCAAACTGCTGTGAGTGCAACATGTCCTAAGTATACAAGATAAAGACACAGTGCTGCCACAGTGGAAAGCACAGAGGAAATCAGGATGTCGGGGCTCTCAAAAGCAGTCTCCAACCTTCTGCAACTAAATGAAAATGTATGAAAAAAAGCCCTTATAGCATCTGTTAACCCCACACTGAGCTGGAAGAGCCTGAACGTGGAAACAATCTCCATTTTAGCACACTGCAAGGAGATGGCTTTCTCCTCCAAACAGTGAATCACTCTATTAGGGGCAGTGCTCAGGCAGAAGCTAAGCAGCTCTAGCAACCCTCACAGAAGTTTAAGGGAGCCCTTAGACTTTACAAGATGAGATAACAGAATACATTTAGTCTATCTGTTCTATTATGCGATGTTATGGAATACTCAACTTCTAAACATTAGACTTCTGAAGGAGCCACTGTAGCAAGTTTCTTAACTAATCTAATATGTTAAAAGAAGTAACTGGAGTCTCTGGAGTTTTCTTCGGCCTGAAATACTTAAAATCCTCAAAATCTTCACAAAAAAAAAAAAATCTGCAATTTACAGGCATGCCCACAGGTGCTACCTCCGAGGATAAACAGAGACAAAGGAGTTAGCCAGGAACAACATAAGAGTTAAGGAATTTTTCCTATGCTTTTGTCATGAGTCATGGAGATCTAGGATTAATTATAGCCTGCACTGAAAGTATCTTAAAAAAATGCATCACTGATTTCAGTTAGACAGTATTTCATGTCTAACAAGTTTTCACAAAGATGCTGAAGTATTCATACAGCATCAGTAAAGCTATAAAACACAGTAAGGCCAGACAGAAACTACTAGGACACAGGTATGTTACAACGACCTATTTAGTCAGCTTTTGAAGTTAGAAAGTCCTTTCAATCTTTAACCCTGAATGATACCGACTGTAGCATAGTGAAGTAGATGCCAAGAAAGAAAAAAAAAACAACTCAAAAAATCTGTTCTGAACTTCCTCAGACATTCAGTCCATTTCCTACTTCAGCTGACTCACGTCGGGACTTACTCGCACAGCACTTCCAGCATCAGAAAAAACAGAACTCGAACCAAACGACGATGGTCCTATACCAGGTTTTTGACAGTTCTCCAAATACGAGCGTCCCTAAAACCATGATCCAGGGTTCAACAGAAAAGCTTGGAGATCCTTAAAATGGTACATTAAAGTAGGCTCAGGATAGTCAGATTTAGCTATTGCAAGCAAGCCCCTCCAAGCCAATTTGTATGTTTCTGTAAATCAACGTAGCAATATAAACCCACAAGCCTTGCTTGGAGTAGGATAAAAAAAAAAAAAAATTTACGCAAGTCCAGCATACGGATGTGTGGTCAGGTGAATACGCACCCGTGCCCCTTCTCCGTCCCCAGGCCCACACCTGTTGCAAAGCCCACGGCAGGGACACACCAAGGCCGTGTCAAGCTGCAGCAGTTTACCCCG
The DNA here is from genome assembly GCF_947461875.1 of Haliaeetus albicilla. Taxonomy (NCBI): domain Eukaryota; kingdom Metazoa; phylum Chordata; class Aves; order Accipitriformes; family Accipitridae; genus Haliaeetus; species Haliaeetus albicilla. The sequence goes on from NC_091505.1 coordinate 7,807,713, forward strand.
AGAAAGCCAAACACCGGGCCCGTATGTAGCCCCGCACTTACCGTCCTCGAAAGGGGTCCCCTCGGGCCTAGAGGAGGGAAGAAGCAGAGCACAGCGTTACCCCGCGGGCAGCCCGGCTCTCACACCCCCCCACCCGCCCCGGGAGGCAGAACGGCGGCGGCGGCCCCCCGCCGCCTGCCGCCCCCGGCCCCCCGCCCGACTCACCCGAAGATGACGGCGTTCCACACCATGATGTTGTTCTCGGAGGGGGCCCCGCTCACCCCGGCCGGGGGATCCTCCTGCAGCCTGCGGGGCACAGGGAGGGCTGAGGCGCCGGCCCCGCCGCCGCCCCCCGCGCGGCCGGCGGCCGCCCCTGCGCAAACAGCGTAACCCAGGCAGGTAGCTACCCGCCCCTGCGCAAACAGCGTAACCCGCAGGCGGACGCCGTCGGCCGGCGCTACGCAATCAGCGGAGCGCGCCCTACCCCGCCGCCATGTTGTGCTGCTGCCCCCCTCCTCCCCCGGTAGCAGCCGGGCCCGTCGCCCTCCTCCCGCCCGCCCTCCCCTTTCCCCTCAGCCGGCGGCCTCGGTACCTCTTGAAGTCCCGCATGAGGCGCCTACGGGCCGGAGTGGACATGGCGGGCTCAGGGTTATAGATCACTCATACACTATCAGAGGGAGCACGGGGCGCCCAGAGACGGCGGCGGCGGCAGCGAACTCCGACTGAGGCAACGGCAGCGCTGACGAACAGGAGCGATCGCGGCCTCTACCACTCAGGCTGGCGCGGGGGGGGGGGGGGGAAACGGGGGGGGGGGCCTGGGCTCCACCGACTCCTGCGCCGGCTGCCGGGCGATCCCGGGACGTACCAACGGAGCGGGGAGAGGGGGCGGAGCCGGATGTCGCTGAGCCCCCGGAGCAGCCTCTACCACCGCGGCGCGGGGGCGAGGAGGTGGTGCCTAAGGCGGGGGGTGGGCTGTACCAACGGCCGTGGCAGGGGGGTGGTGGAACGTGGCCTATGACGTCACGGAGGGAGGGCAGAAACCCAAAACATCGCTCAGTACCAGGGACTGCCAAGAAAATTAATTCTGCCCCAGCCAAGACCAGCACAACCCGCTACGCTGCACTTTCTGCCTCCACAGAGAGCTTTTTCCGAGGGGAAATAAACTCTTTTCTACCTTTTTTTTTAATAGCCGTTGGGAGTAAAGAATTTCTCTCAGCTGTTGCCTAGGGCAGACGGGATAGGCCCTGCTTTTCAACCTCATCCTCGCTTGTAACCTGACGTAGTACAGCTGTGCACGCAGGAGGCTTCAGCAAAAGACACGGGGAGGAAGACCCACCGCCTTTCGCAGAAGCTGAAAGAAAATAATAAAAACACCACTTAAGCTCCTGCCCTTGACCCTTCCCGCTCTTGCCTGCGCAATAAGGAACGGATGAGATCATGGCGCTTCTCAGGAAGAGACTTTGTTCTGCGCCTTGCCTTTCGGTTCGCCAGAGGTGCCCGTTCGTTGGCAAGACAGACAGACGTGCCCATTACACAGGGAAGACAGATGTGCCCCTTGCCCAGACAAGACAGACAGATGTGCCCCTTGCCCAGACAAGACAGACAGACAGACGTTCCCGTCACCCGGCCGGTGGCGGAGGCGCAGGCAGAGCCCAAAACGGGGTGCAAAGGGAAACGCCGTGACCGGCTCCCCGCTCCCCACGGTTCGGAGCACCTCCGTGCCGAGTTCAGCCTCGCTTCTTCGTTAAGAGGAACGACGCCAAGGCCTGACTTTTGCCGCTGTCATTCGCGTTTAACGCGCAACCACGCCGTGCCATCCTGCGCTGGGAAGCGGGGCGCCTGTACCCCCTCCGCTGCGCACCAACACCCCCCTCGCTTCCCCTTGACGACGTCCAAAAAAAACCCCCAAACCAACCCAAAAACACCCCAGCGGGGGGCATAGCTCCTTCAAAAACCTTCGCGGGCGGAGCCGAGCTGCTGCGGGGGCCGGGCCTGAGGAGAGGCCGGGCCTGAGGAGAGGGAGGCCGGGCCTGAGGGGAGGCCGGGCCCCGCCGCCGCCGCCATGCCGAAGGTGGTGTCCCGCTCCGTCGTCTGCTCCGACACCCGGGACCGTGAGGAGTACGACGATGGGGAGAAGCCGCTTCACGTTTACTACTGCCTGTGCGGGCAGATGGTGCTGGTGCTGGGTGAGCCGCCGTGAAGAGAGTTGTCTGGGGGGGGGGGGGGACGGGGACACAGGCCGCCGGCCCGGCGGGTGTGGGTGCCGGTCCCGCCGCCAGCCCGTGGCCGCCGCTGTCCCGCAGACTGTCAGCTGGAGAAGCTGCCGATGAGGCCGCGGGACCGCGCTCGGGTGATGGACGCTGCCAAGCACGCCCACAAGTTCTGCAACGCCGAGGAGGAGGAGAGCGTCTTCTTGCGCAGGTGGGCCGAGGAGGGGGTCTCAGGCCTCCACCGACCCCCCTCCGGTCCCTCTGAGACCCCCTCCGCGGCCCCGGGGAAGAGGTTACCCTGGTCTGGCCTTGCCTCCTCACCCGGCTGGGGCCCATCAACCAGCCACCAGCGCCTTCGCGCTCTCCTCAAGCTCTTCCTCTCTCCCCCAGGCCCGAAGGCATAGAGCGGCAGTTCAGGAAGAAGTGTGGCAAGTGAGTGACCGCCGTGGCTCCCGAGTGACTTCTAGAATCCGTTTGCGAGGTAACCGTAGGAAGGCAGAGCCTGGGTTTTCCCCCCCCAGTTACAGTGTGTTTCTGTCTCCAGGTGTGGACTGCTGCTCTTTTATCAACACCAACAGAAAAATGCTCCCGTGACGTTTATTGTTGATGGCGCTGTGGTCAAATTCGGCCAGGGTTTTGGGAAAACAAACATATATACTCAGAAACAAGAACCTCCCAAAAAGGTAATCAGCTTTAGAGAAGTAAAAAGGTTGTCTCTGCTTTTCAGAAGGGTGTGGTGAGTAAAATCGCTTAATGGCAGGGGCAGAGTGGAGGAAAAAAAAAAAGAAAGAAAAAGACCTCTAAACAATGACTCAGTTTGGTGTCTTCTCCCCATCTGCCTTCAGTTTTCCTTTACAGAGCACCTTGGAGTCCTAACGCTAAGGGAAAGCAAAATAAACTTGAAAATCTAGACTGTGCCTGATGCTTAGGCTCAGTTACCAGAAAGTTTCCATTTGCAAGTAGGTCACGTTGGTAGTCTGCACAGTGATTCTCAAAATCTAGCTCATCTGTTGTATATCAGTGAGTTTGCTTCTGATTAATGACAGCTCTAAGCCCAGAAGTCACTGGGGATAATTCTCCTTTGCCACCCACAGAGTTCAGGTAATCTTAATGACTTGCAAGAGAAGACTTAAAAGCTTTGGAGGGGGAAGTGATCCCTAGCGGCACAACTGTTGCCAAGGTTTAACAAAATACTCTGCTTCTTACCCAGGTGATGATGACCAAACGGACCAAAGACATGGGCAAGTTCAGTTCTGTCACAGTCTCCACAATTGATGAAGAGGAGGAGGAGATTGAAGCGGTGAGTTTTGTCTGCCCTTAGTGGCAGTCACACCTGAACTGGGCAGCTGTCTCAGACACTGATCAGAACCAGTGATTGTCTCATCATTTGGATAAGGTGTAACTTTGGGGTTTGCTGTTGCAAATGACACCGTATGTGTTTCAGAGAGAGATTGCAGACTCCTATGCCCAGAATGCAAAAGTGATTGAGAAACAGCTGGAACGCAAAGGCATGAGCAAAAGAAGGCTACAAGAGTTGGTGAGTGTTTTCATCAGTATTGAACGCTAATTCTTGAGATCTGTTGGCGTTGTACACAAAAGCTATCTTGCAGATTGGACTACAGGTACAGAGAGGTCCTGGTACAGTCATGGGGAACTTGTAGCTCTGTGAGGATGACTTCTTCCTTTACAGGTTTTATAGAGATGTTCTTCTAGTCCTCCTGAACTTAAAATCATATGCAATTACCTATAGAGCTAACTGAAAAGCAGCAGCAGAGCTGTTGCAGGGAGAATTTCTGTGACCTGTTGGATGAGGAATGAGGGAAGGGGAAACCAGGCCATGGCTTTGCCAACCAGAGCACCCCTAATGCTGTGCTCTCAAGCCTGCTTGGCAGAGCAGGGCTTTGCTGTGAGGTGTCAGGGCAAGCTAAGGCCCTTGTGGAGGACCTGCCAGCTCAGCTGCTACCAGAAGGGTCACTTGAAGAATTCATGGCAAGAACATCACAGCTGATCTTACTTGCTGTGACAGGAGAGGGGTAGATGGGGGTAGGGGGAATGTGTAGCTTCCACCTGAGGATAGAAAGTATGAAATTGTCTCCTGTGCAGTTAGTCTTGGACCTTTTATGATTTTAAAGGTGGTCCTCATTTTGTACCTCAGGGGAGGAGGGAGTCAGCAAAGAACTTGAGCTACTCTTGCTCCTGGTGTGAAAAGCTTGCAGTGGTCAGACAAGACCAAACCTTATTGGAGCACTGAAGGGAAACATATCCAGACATTATTTCATTCTGTCTTAATTTTCTTAATCAGGCTGAGTTGGAAGCCAAGAAAGCCAAGATGAAAGGAACTCTGATTGATAACCAGTTCAAATGAAATGCTGCACATCTGCTGGGTATTCAGAGACAGGAGAAAGCTACCAGGAGCTATCGCAGTTCTGTCAACAAAGCAGAAGTAACAGACAACGTTCAAGGGCAACGTGCTGCAACCAGCTTGGAGGATGAGTACCTCTCTGTCCTAACTGATGATCTGGTACCAATTGTAATTACTCCAGCGGTACTGGAGACTTTGCTGAAACTGCAGTTCTCTATGGACCCAGTGTTACGAGCAAGCTGTTCCAGCCAGAATATTTACTTCTGGGAGAATCTTCGCTGGGTGCCTTCCTGAGTTCAGTGCACCTTTAGATACCTGTCTTTTTATTTTGGTAGTTTTCAAATGTGTAAGATTTCCATAAATGTATTAGAAGAGTAGGTCAACTGTACAACAAAGAAATCGTTATAAAAGTAAGCTCTGCCTGTTGTTCATTTTGTTATTTTAAATGTGTCCAAAACATGCACAGGCTTGGCTGCAGCTCTTAAGTCTCAGCTCCTGCTGACCATCGGAAAGGCGCAGTTGTACAGAATTACACTGTCCCAACGGATACTGTCCGATACAAGAACATGAAATCCAACCCAGTTTTAAACTACTGAAAACAAAAACTGCCTGCGTGTTACACCACTAACAAGTACAAAGATATAGTTGGAAGCTACTGATACGATTGGTGATCATTTAATGTAGAATACAACTGCACGTCTGAACTAACCTGTTCTGCAAAACATTGTCAGTATCTGGAGTTCTAAAATATGAAGGAGAAGGAAAAATTGTTTTGAATGCACTGACCACTAAGGACTCGGATAAAGACAACATTAAGAATTGGTGTGTAAAGTACCTTGTTTGGGAAGTAATATTTTATGTCTCTTACGTGACATAGTCATAGTGCTCTATGGCCCACGTCTTTATTGCTCTACTTGGGATTAAATACCATGTTAACGGATTTCAACTAAAATACTTTTCCTAGGGTGTTCTTACTCCACCAAGTATCGTAAGATAACATGAGCAATGAAGAAAATGCTTCATCTCCCACGATTATCATGGAAGACTTTCTATAATCAATAAAGATTTTCTATCTGGCTTTGTAACCCTGGCTGGGAAAACTCGGGTCTGCTTAGCCTAAGGATGTATCCTTCCTTTCTTTGGGAAAATAAGGTGTAAGGGAGGGAGTGAACTCTGCCCCAGAGCTGGCAGAGTGGGATGCGTCCGTCAGTCCTGTGACAATTTAAAGCCAGGCTGGGTAAGCAGTGTTCAGGTTAACTCAAGCAGCACTGATCTTGTCCCCTGCTGATATCTGCTAATCTGAGGCCTATTTCCAGAAGCCTACACCCAGTGGCTCTTCACTTAAGCAATTATAAGGTGGTGTGTAATACTTGGGAAGGGCAGGAGGGATGAGTGGGTGCAACTCCGTTACACAAACCCCTTTTCCAAGTGTGGTAGCACAGTGCAGCCAGGTGAGGGCCCCAGGGTGCCTCCGGGAGGGACCCAAGCTCCAAAGAACCGCAGGCTGGTCTCTATAAAAATGAGTAAGTTTTTTCCAAGCCAGAGTCAAAGACTTTGGAATTTGAAAAGAGGTTGTGAACCATGTGAGGTCTGCTGGGATGCGGACTGCTTCGTCTCCAGTTGTAATAAAGGATGAAATATAGTCATGCTTCAAGTGACACCCAGAACAGAAGCTGACTCGGGGACAATGTGAGTTACAGTTGGGGTTTTAAGGTTGGGAGTAACAAAACGCAGGGCTTCAGCTGATGTGGGGCTGCCAGGTGGGACTAGGACCAACTTTGCAGTTCAGTGAGGCACAAAGAAAATGCAGTGAGTGCACAGCTCAGCACAAGTTGTCTAAAGCAGCAGTTACCAACTGCCATCAACTTCCTCAGCTGTGTACCTCGAGCATTGAGGCAGCGTTCACAGCACAAGCACTCCTCCTTTCTGGCTTTTAGAAGACCAGCCCATGTTCAGTCAATGTTTTTCATTCTTGTCGTCAGAGATCCGCCTAGTTCGGCTCAGGACTTGCTCACGGACCCAGTCGGAAAGGGGAGTATGTAGTTTGTCATGCGAGCAGTCCCTGAGATACTTCTAACACACTCTAGTTACGCGGTCAGTGGCCGAAACAACTCCAACACAGATAATCTGATCCAATACATTATTAAGTATGTATTTTCTACCCTAACTAGATCTAGGTCACAACAACTTAAATCAAGTTGGGTTTTTAATTTCTAGATCTAAATGAATTAAAATATGTTAGCTGTCTACAGCAACAGGAAGCAGAGGCACCTAGTTTAAATGCTTGATTAAATGGCCTATTATAATAGATAAAACTAGCCATTCTGTAGTTTCCCACACCCTGGTAGCAACTGGGTAATCTGCAGCAGTGTTCAGACCAAAGAAAAGTCAGATTTTGTGCTACCGTAAAAGCCAACATTAGTTTTTATAAATCTGTAAATAAAGGTAGGTGATAGATTTGTTTGTTTGTTTAACTGAGCACTATGTTGTACATAAGAACTTGTCCAGATGCAAAGGTATTGCAAAGCAAAGTAGCATGTGAAATAAAAGTGGAGGAGAGGATCTGTTCCAAAAATGCTGCCACACATGGCCAGACTTACCTTAGTGTGTTTCATGGCTTAGTCCAGTCCAATTTCCAAGTGTGTTTGCAAGAACCTAGTCTGAATTACCATGTCAGAATAGCTCCATGTGTAGCAATGCTGCCTTGTTCCTCATAACCTGTAAAAAAAAAACAAACAAAACAAACCATGCAGTTTGTAAACACTGAAAAGAAGAAGAATGGTGCATCTGACCTCGTCGGTGTTAATTGCAGCTGTACCTGGGGAGCAACACAGGGTCCTCCCCGCCGGCTTCCCGGCACGCAGCTGGTGCCATCACAGAGGCTCTGGGGTGCTGGATAACACCCAGGCTTGTTCAGAAGCTGGTATGTGACCAGGTGGCTGGACCATGTGCAGAACTCAGCCTCGAAACCTGAAGGCAAATATTTCTGGTCAGCTATTACAGCTCTCCTTGCACTGTGCTCTGTGTTTCTGCTATTTCACCTGCTAGACTGGCATATAGATGGCTCGCTCTGACTCCCTAGACTATTGCAATGAATATTAATAAATGCATACTAACTTTTTTGGGGTGTATGACAATGTGATCAGCTTGGGAACAGCACTGACTGATCAGCCTAAATCAAACTAGTCCCAGCTTTTGCTGGTGTTACCCTAAAGAGCCCCACAGGTCTGTGGGGCACTGCCACATCCAGGCATTTAAGAATCTAAAATAAAAATTACAGGCTTGTTTAAAAGGCTGCAGGGCTGAGCTCTGAGGGATGGGGGAGGAAACCTTGTAGCTCTCCACTGGGGAGATTTTATGAACCTAGCTGGCCACAGCATGCTGGCTTTTTGGGAGGATTTAAAGGCACAAGTGGCCAATGTCTCCTTGCTTGTCAGCGAGAAAAACACTGCCCTGTCCCTGCAGCCAGGGCTGTAACTTCTGTCAACCCCAGCAGGATCAGACAGCGACAACCAGCAACCGCCTGGTAGGACAACACCGTCCAGAACCTCCCTGATGCTGTGGGTCTTGGTGTGGCTTTTGGCAGCTCCTGAGGGCTCAGCGTGCCCAAAACCATCCCCCGCCCCAGCAGCTCGGTATGGCACCAGGGTGTGCAGAAACGGGGCTGTGTCCCCACGGGCACACCAGCTCTAGTTCCTGCCCTGCAGCCTGACCCACCTGCTTTGGGCAGCCAACAGGGACACCTCGCATGGCTGGACAGTGGCAGGATCAGTCCCGCAGGTGGTTCCAACACATCCACCCTGATGGGAACAACCGATTTTACCCTGCGCGACACAAAGCATCGCACTTTCCCCTGCCCCTCTGCGCCAGCTGCTGGCAGCACATGGAGGATGCTGTGGCCATGCCTGGCCCATGGTCACAAGGACATGGGGACAGGGGGACTCCTGGCTCCATCCAGAGCCCAGAGACACAGCCTGGGGCAGCTCAACAGCTGCTGGAGGGGATGACGGGAGGGATGAGCTGGCACCGTGCTGGCCTTGTGCAAGTCGGGTCCCTGAGGTGAGATGCTCTCCATTGCAAGGCCTGGTGAGATCCAGGCACCAGCCCCCCCGCCCCCAGCAAGAGGTGCAGGGTGTGCACTGGAGAAAGCTTTCAGACAAGCCCCTGTTTCCTCAGGAGCAGGTTAACTCCATGCAACACAACTGGTTTCTGCTGCTTCTCCTCCAGCCACGGCATCTTGGCTCTGGGGCTCAGCTTTGCCACGCTCGGACCCTACGCTGAACCGCCCCGAGTGCTGGGCATGGCTTGGAGGAGGTCAGGCTTCAGTGACACTTTGAAGGCAGAGATGTGCGCGTGGAAACACGAGGTAGAAACGTGGCCTCACGCAGGCAGAGCGAGCCTGGGGCTGCCCACCTCCCTGCCGAGGCATACCCTGAGCTTCTGTTCCCTGCTTGCGCCAGGTGGATGAAGATCTCTCCTGTCCGTGCGTGCCTGCTCGCCCCTGTTCCCCCGCCACCCCTGGGACACCCTGGCCGTGATGCTCCCCTGTAGCCTCCACAGCTCAGCCTGGATGTGGGGCGAGATGGGGGCTGGGGGACGCTGCTGTTCTCCCCGGTCACTGCCTGGCCCCGCACCCATCTCCAGCAGAAGAGACAGCAGGAAAACTCAGCCATCACACCTCCCTCCTGCCACCCCGGGGCGAGCCCCAGAGCCCTGCTCCCATCTCTGCCACCATTAGCATCTCCCAAATTCCCCTAGGAAGGGGACAGCTGCCCCTGCCTCACCTTGCCCGCCACCCAAACCTCCAGGCGAAGGGTGGTCCCCGCAGCATCCAGCCCAGCCGGCGAGGTCACAGCCCCGCAAAGGTGGCGGGGGGCAAGGGCAGCCCCATCCCACAGCCCCCCAGCACCACAGCCAGCCCAGCCCGGGGGGACTGGTGTGCACCGAGCCGTTCCAAACCTCCAGTACCACTACCCACCTGCCCCAGCCACTGACAAGTGCTTCCTACAATCCCGTGAGCAGCCGTGCTGTGTCAACAGCTCCTAAGCCTGGGATTTATGGCCGCCGGGTGAGGGGCCGAGATGAAAGCGGCGTTACAGGCGCTCGCCCACCCCTCCCTGCCAGCAAAAGGGCCAATACACCGGGTTGGGCACAGCTCCCGTGGAGGAAATCATAACGTACGAGATGTTCAGTACTCCCCACAAGAGAAGCGTGCTTAAAAGGAAAATCCATCCCTGCCGTCCTTGGGGCAGCACAGCCTGGTAGACAGAATGCTTGTGTTGAAGGACTGCACTCAGCTCGCTGCCTTGCCACTGGCTGGCCCCAGTCCCTTTCCCGTGCCTCAGTTTCCCCACAAGAACAAAGCCCTTAATTCCTCTGTAATGTGCTCCTGTGGTGGCAAAAGCAGCAGCTGAACCCCCCCAACCTGCTTCTGCAGATAAAGCTGCTCCCAGGAGAGCTGCCAGGAGGGGGTGTTACATCCCCAGGGGGCCCCAGGCCCACGCAGAGCACAGGGAAAACCCATTGCAGGCTCTGCCCTGCGTCTCCTGTCCACCAGAGCTAAAGAAACCTGTGAAACACGTGCTTCTTCCCTGAGACCCAAAGGCAGTAACTAGCATGGGTAGCTACAACCCATTTCACTTGGTGCCAGCCCTGCACCCCAAGCCCGATGCAAAATGCTGTAGGTCTAAGGACTTACGGGTCCCCCAGCTCAGCTCCTCTGCAGCCTGGCACAACAGCCCTGCTCAGCACCTCGGTCACCCACCACCATGCGGAGAAAGAAATGATGCACTTACCTCCCTGTGCTAACGGCCCAGCCACGCATCCCCTGCTGAGGGAAGGAAAGGATGCCCCATGCTCAGCAACCAGCAGCATTTCAGAACAGCCCTTGAAATCCAGGAGAGCTTAGCAGCAGGAGGCAGTAAGAGCCAAGAGCCCTTAATTAATTAGCTTGCATTTGTGCAGTAGGTGAGGGCTCCCTGGTAAGGCTGCTGCTTGCTCCCCCAGCACGCTGCCTACCGCTTGTGGCATTGCTCCACCTCTCACAGGGAAACTTTCAGCCCATTTTGTTTCTGCAGGGGAGGATCTCACACCACAGGAGCCCAGGGGCAGTTGAAAAGCACCAGCAAAGGCTCTTGGCTCAACAGCGTGGCATGAGACCATCTCTCATCACGAACACACACACCCATTCACAGGGACCCAGGCACGCCAATGCCGTCTGCGGCGGGACGGTGCTGCGCTCTCATGCCCAGCTGCCCCACTTAGATTTGAGCAATAAAAACAACTACCACCCTTTGCAACACAAGGGCTTGTTTAGCTGCCTCAGACAGTGGTTGAGATTGGTTTCAGTGATTGAGATCAACTGCTTCCAGCAGGCCTGGGCAGCGAGAAAGGACCAAAGGCATGGGGGCAGTGAGGAAAGACTCGCTGATCTGAAGGGCAGAGGACCAGGAGAGCATCCACTCACTGCCCCAGCTCCCCAGGCAGAAACCAGGCAGCTTCACTGGGGCAGCTCACAGACCCACAGAGATGTCTGAGTAAAGGCCAAGCCACACACATTGCCCAGTCTTGCAGTTTTTCCCAAATTTCCCCATTCCCCCAGAATTTGGGTCTGGGACAAGCTTAACTTCCAGGGGTAAGGGATGAGCCTGGGGATGCAGCTCCCTGCCTGGCAAGCACAGCCCTGGCGCAGGAGCTGTCTGTTTCTGCTCAGCTACTACATCCCCACAGCACACCACCTTGTGTGAGGGCAAGGCTAGCCAGGGGCTCTAGAGAAGAGCAGCAATTACCTGCACTTATGTTCTCTGGCTGGGTTTTAACATGCCCGAGTAGGTAGCTCAGTTTCTAAGCCAGAGTACACGATGCCAGCTCTGCTCCTCCGGACAGCAGCAAATACCCCTTAGACATTTCTCCAGCCTCCCAGGCATTCAGCGCCGTGGCGAGGGCTGTGCTTTGCAGAAGGCTTAGGCACTTGGCACTCTCAAAACAAGGTTTCACCAGCTCCAGGGAGCAGATGGGCCGGACGCAGGCCTGGTGGCACACAGCCAGTGCATCATCTCTGGTTACTGGGGTCTCAGGGGAGATCAGCTGGGTGAGTCCTTCCGAGCTGCCAGTCCCTATTCCAGCCCACACCACTGGCCTCCACTGGGGAGGAAACACTACACAGCTTCCTTGGCAGCCTGCACCGTGTTTACCTGCTGGAGGCCACAGGTAGTTAGGAGGCAGCAAGGCATGCAGGATGGAGGTGGTTTGCCTTACTCCTTCTCTACAATCACTGCAGAGACCCCCAGCCCCTCATGCTGCAGCTGCTGCAAGAACAAACATGAGACGAGGAAAGTTGGTTTCAGATTTTTATTTCTTTGTACTCTTTAAGCAGGAGTGACTGGAATAGAAACCATGGTAAGTCCCGTTCAGGGAGGAATAACTTGATAAAGACAGGGCAGGCAGTCGCTCCTGCCCCACGCCAACCTGTATAAACATCCGCCGTCAATGTTTAGTATCTAGACGGTTTTCAAACCAGTCCATGAACGGTCATAGACTACATAGAACAACATGCCAGTTCACAACAGGAAACAACTTATGTGTACTTCTTGATTTCGTCATACAGGACTAAGACAAAAGCACCACCCATTCCTCGGAGTACATTTGACCATGCACCTTTGAAAAATGCCTTGGAGCCCTCGTCCCGGGCAATCTTCCGCCAGCAGTCAATAGTGCCACTGTACATTATGTCAGCTGCGGGAGACAGACAGCGTTAGGAATCTGATGCCCGTGACCCCCAACATCCAGGTCAGAAATGGCCTAACGTCTGTGCCAGCTTCATAATCTCAAGTGCATCCCATTTCTTGACTGACTTTCTCCAGCATCAGCGCATCAGAGGACAAGATCACCCAGGAGATACGCTGTTGCTGCTGCATTACCCCTGGGAGACACTGGAAGGACCGGTTCGAGCAGAAGGCAGCTACTGTTTGCTTTGACACCAACACTTCCAGACCCAAAAGCTATTGCACAGTCAGCCAGGCCGTGCCTGCTACCAGGGTTGTCTCTCTTCTTGGCCCAGAGACACTAGTTTGCAACATCTTTAGGCAAGTTCTGCTGTTGCTAACTACTGACAGATATCTGACTGGTACAGGCCACCTTACAGGCATGCTGCAGAGACTGACCCATCCGTGCCCCCCAGCCTGCCATCCACTTCTGCAGCCCCTCTCACACCCTGCTGTTTACAAGAGATGAGGATATCCACACGGCTTGGTGAAAGCCAAGCCACTCTGCCTTCACCTCAGCTCCACCACCACCTGTTGATTCAGGGATGCCCGACGCTTCCTACGCAAGGAGACAGAAACTTACCTCCTTTACGGCCAGACTGCATCATCATGCGACGACGAACTGTATCGAAAGGGTAGGAGGTCAAGCCGGCGACAGCGGTGACGGTCTGAGCGATCATCCAGCTGACAACGATGTGGGTGTTCTTTGGGTCTGGAAGCATGCCTGCGGGAGAGAGGTTTTGGTGAGAAGGGCAGGTGAGCCACCAGCACCTGCCCAAACGCACCACAGGCCTGCCGCAGCCCAGCGTCTCCCTTCTAGCGCCATTTTGGTCAACCTACCCTTCGCGGTGTCGTAGATGCCGAAGTAGGCGGCTCTGTAGATGATGATGCCCTGGACAGAGACGCTGAAGCCTTGGTAGAGGCCCCTGAGGCCATCCGACCGGAAGATTTTGACCAGGCAGTCACCGAGCCCGCTGAACTCCCGGTCGGCCCCGGCTTTACCCACATCCGCTGCCAAGCGGGTTCGGGCAAAATCAAGGGGGTAGACGAAGCAGAGGGAGGTAGCGCCGGCGGCACCCCCGGACGCCAGGTTACCGGCGAAGTACCGCCAGAACTGGGTCCGTTTGTCCACGCCGCCCAGGAAGATCTGCTTGTACTTGTCCTTGAAGGCGAAGTTGAGGGCCTGGGTGGGGAAGTACCGGATCACATTGGCCAGGTTGCCGCGCCAGAAGGAGAGGACGCCCTGCTCCCGGGGGATGCGCACCACGCAGTCGATGATGCCCTTGTACTGCTTGTCGGCGGCGATCTGCTTGCTGGCGTGCTGCACCTGCGGGGGCCGAGACGCCGCCGTCAGCTCCGCGACCCCCCCTGGCCCGACGCCCCGTCTCCTTGCGGCGACCTTGCCCCGGTGGGCCCCCCCTCCTTCCCTCCCTCCCCGGTGCTCACCTGCAGCAGCAGCTTGACCCTCTCGATGGGGGCGACGGCGGTCTTGGAGATGGCGGCCGCCACCCCGCCGGCGAGGAAATCCTTGGCGAAGGACACGGCCGCATCGGTCATGGCGGGAGGCGGCGGGAGAGGCGAGGCGAGGCCGGGCGAGGCGTGAGGCGGCGGAGCCCGGGGGTGGTGGCGGTGGGGGGGGGGGGGCGGGCGCCTGAAATGGCCGCCCTTATATAGGGGCGGCGGCGGACACGTGGGCGGGGGCGCGCCGCGCCGCCGCGTCCCGCTCGCCCATTGGCTGCGGGAGGGAGGGCGTGGCCGCCGCAGGGGCAGTGAGGTGCGGGGCGGGGGGGGGGCAGCCGCGGCGCAGCAGCGGGGGGCACACGCGTGGCCGCGTCGTGTCCGTCCCGTGTGTTCCCCCCCGCCCCCCCAGCCCCTCAATCCGGGTGCCATCACGAAGGCAACAGCGCAGGAGGCCGGGCGGACAGCGGGGCTGGGGGTTTAGGCCAGGTTTGGGGGGGGGGGCGCGGAGCCTCCTCCATCTTCAGGCGGGGGACAGGGCGCAGTGTGAGGGCCCGAGCCCACGGAACCTCAGCTGAGCCCCCCCACTCCGAGACCTCTCCCCTTAGGATCTCCCTGCTCTGGGAGTCACAGAGCCGCAAGTACCGTACGGATTCCCGACATCAGTCGCGCGCACAGAGCGCAGCTGGGGCGAGATGCTCGGACAGACACGTACCCCACCACCCACCACCCACCCACCACCTCCACTGCACGGCGGCCTCCAAACGTCACCCGAGTTACAGTTCACCTACCTAACAGCTGTCTCTACCATTTAGCCTTGCTACTAACCGGTTCTTCGTGATCATACACCGTTTTACAGCGATCCGCTTCTGAAGCACCTTCGTTTCGGTGCCGTCTTAAGTATTTTGGTGTTACCTTTTGGGGGAGTTCTCATGCATAGATGTGATTACGCAAAGTAGAGGCTCGGCTGATAACAGGTTAGTGAGTGATTTATGGATCGTAGGAGTACATTACAATACAAAGGTGTTAGTAGCATATCAGAAACAAGTTAGAGGTAACTTTTTGACTCACTTGACTCTTACCAGGTTTGAAGAGCTGATCAGACATTCATATGCACCCATCATTCAATCTTTAAAATCTACTTAGAAATACAACGTTAGTAAAAAACATACAGGTATGTTCGGGCAAGGTAAGGGCACTCTTTAGAAATCCATTCCTCCCCAATACGCTCACAAGTCACATCTCCTTATTCATACATCTCAAGTAAGTCTCAGTATTATTACCTGCGCTGTGCAGAGAGGGAAACTGAGCCACAGAGAAACATGTTCACTAGGCAGGTTGATTAGAGAGCCAAAAGCACTTACAGCCTCAGTGTGAAGCGCGAGCCACCCGATCTGCTCTCTACCATCTTAATTTTTGCTATCAGTGCTTGCATTTCTTCTCTGAGAAGAAAACCAGTACGAAGCACCACTGCAGCAGAACTGAGCAAGCCCATTAAGAGATACTGCAAGGCCTCAGCTGTAGGGTACATCAGCGCCAAGTTCTAGGTACAAGGCAGGCCTTACAATTATCCCAAATCTTTCTGCAAATCTCTCTCCATAGTCACAGACTGTCCCTGCATCGATCTGCCATTTCCTCACCCTGCTGTGACCTGGCCTAACCAAGCAGTTTCTGAGATTGACTTATTTACACCCAGCAGGGACATAAACGGTACAAAAACACACACACGCACAAAGCTGCGTAAACCACAGGGCAAATCCTGTGCTGAGCCCAGGCTGCTGCAGCTAGGGCAGGCGTGGGGTGCACACACCTTAACGAGCTGCTGTGATCCACACATTGCCACAGCCCGAGGCTGGTGGGACATGCGGCAGAGGGCAGAGCCGCCTTTGGATACGGGGTTTAAGGTTTTCTTAAAGGCACTAGGATGGGGCTGTTCCATAGCTGTACTTCTACAAAGGAACCAGAGCAATACCCCAGGTCCTCAGGTATAAACACCAAGATGATCTTTTATTGTCCAAAAGCTCCCTAGACCGCTCAATGCCCATCGATTGCATTGGCACCAGCAATAGCCTCGTGGCCTTGCTGAGAGGTTCCTATCTACAGAAACTATCTGTGGCTCCCGGATCACAGCAGCTAAAGTGGAAAAATCACAGGTTGTGTGCACAGCACTATTCTGCTGGCAAGGTCTGAGCAGCACAGTAGGCCTGAGTCTGTGCACAGGAACTAAAAAGTAGTTTAATATAAAAATAGAGCTTTAAGAATACCAAAACAACATGACAAGGCTCGTGGGTCTGAAATATCTAATACATTTAAGAACTGCGTTTTTCAGGAAATATTTCAGTTAGAGAACTTCAGGAAAAACTATTTTTCAAAGCCTGAAATAATTCACATACATGCAGTAACAACACAGGAAGAAAGGGGGGCAGATTTTCTAGTACGCACTTGTTTCCAAGATTGTTATTCCAGTGTATTACAGTTCATTTTGCACATCACAATCCTCTCTTAGTAAAAGCACAGTAGCAGCAGCATATTTTCATCTTTACGCCAAGGATTCATACAAAATTATTATTCTCAAGTAAGTCTCAAGAACTGAAGAACTGAAGAGGGGATTCTGGAGTGTGACTGAACTGAGACTAATTCTGCATCCGCAGAATGCCACGTCCACACAGTATCACTAAAAAAAAAAGATTTCAGTAGAAATTCTTGCATGTTGTACGTATTTCAGTCTGTTTATCATTTTTGGCTGACTTGGTATCTCAGATTACTTAAAAAAAAATCCATTTGGATTTTCTTAATATTTTTGAAGATACAATTTATACGCTCATCTCAGTTCTCTTGCCTTTCTGCAAGTGGTTTTATCTCAAAATGGCTATTCAGTATTGAAAAGCACCTAGAATAACGTAATTTCAAGTTCCAATAGCATAGTTGCATCTCTCCTCTTCAGTATATGCTTGCTGTTCATATTGTTTATATCCATTCAGCAAATGAGATACAAGATTTATTCATTCCTGGCACTGATGTCTCAGTACTAAAACCATGCAATCCGCTGAGACGCTGGTACCTGTAAGTTCAGCATGTCTTTCTTGCAAAGGTCCTTCAGAAAGGTACTGTGTATATCTGCAATGACTCTGATGTCAGTTTTCAAGCGCTGATTTCGTTGGCTCAAAATTTTGCCTTCGGAGGAGCTTTAATTCTCTCAGTTCTTGTGGCTGTAAACTCTGGTCCACACCAGGAGTTAGCTTGTAATTTAAAGGAGATTCAATATAACCATTTCTGTAAAGACAGACCCGCTTGCAGAATTCAAAGGTGCTAAACATAACACCGAAGTATGGGACAATCTGGTAAAATTAAAAAAAAAAGCACAACATAAGATAAAAAAGCAATATTAGACTCAGTAGTAGCCTTCTTAGCTTAGATGTTTTAAAAAATGAAACTTCTAGGACTTCAAATCTGATCTGATTTGCTAATAGACCTGTGCCCATTTATATAAAATCAGAGTCTCACCTCAAACTAGGCTAGCACCTGCTAAAAGTAGGAGTTTATTATTGGTACATAACTAATTACAACAATATTGTGAGGAACAAGGTCTGTGCTAGCCTATAGATTATCATAACTTGTCAAATACCTAAGCAAATCCTAAGCAATGTCAGCAAATCCCGGTACGAAATATGGGATTTATTCTAAATACAGCAGAGTGAGTGAACAATTTTCTTCTTTTGCCCCACGCAGAATCAGCAGCTCTGGTGCCACGTGGCTTTATACCAGCCAAGGTAGGGCCAGGCACAGGCAGGCCATCACAATCACGTTGTCACTCAATTACCACTCATTAGCTGACCTATAGTACTCCATGTAGGTAATCCTCACCGCAGCACTATAAAATGTGTTTATGTAAACTAAATTACCTTCTGTTTAAGCTACCATGCTTTATTTCGTGCTTTCAACTCAGCAAGGGCTGTAGTAACCAATATGCATGCATTAAGTAGCTGTTCGAAAGTACTACTTCTGACTTCTGGGGAAGTGGCTTATACGCGCCCAATTTTCTTTACAGCTCGGTACAACATGTCAAATTACTGGAGCTCAGCTGAGAAGTAGAACTTGTTTAGCTGTCGTAAGTGGATCCCTTGCAACCCCCCATCCATAGCCTACCTTGTGCATTAGCACCACTCCCTTCTGTAAAGACATTCAAGTGAACTTGAAAGTAGTGACATCTAGAAGCCAAGCTTACGTTTGGGGAAACATGACCAAACCAAGTTCCAAAGCTGGTTTATAACCTGCCTGAAGTTATGCCTGTTCTGTCACAGACTCTGTCATCTATAAGCAGCTAATAAGCACAGAGGCATGTTATAACCTTTATAACCCCTGTCATAAGCTTTATAACCCCAACTGTCCAAAAGTGTGTCTTGATTACTTCAGGATAGTCTGTGATTAGGGTGAAAGCAAAACCTCACCTTGAGCAGACTGGGTGTGAGCCCACTCCAAAGGCCAAGCACGCCTTTGTTCTTCACAGTTTGCCGGAAACAGTCAGCCATGCCAGTAAAATGGACATCAACTGCTCCGTAGTGGGGAAGCCAAGGACTCTGGGCCTGTTCAAGAGACACCCACGGGGATTTAGAACAAGCAAAGGAAAACTAAAGTAATTGAAGATCATTATTTTCTCCATTCTGGTACGTAAGGAACGCTTAAGGCCAGGTTTCAACAGACTGATCTGGATTCTTCCATCAACCCAAAAGAATCAGCTATTTTGCCTTCAAATACAAACTAAAAAGGGAGGGAATTTACTCTCCGATAGGTACGAAAGAGAGCCGTAATTTCATGCAGCACTTCCTCTTGTGCCACGTTGCTATTAGAAATAAATCCCACCCTTGTGAAGACAAACCATCTGAACTAGAGCCGCGTAACGCATCAGCCCCATGTCTGCCAGCTGCTCCGGTCTGGGAGAGGGATTTCACACCACTGGCCGTGGAGCACCTACGAGAGGGAAGCTTGGGGCTGGCCCCAGATGCTACACTGCCGTCCTGTAATTCCCATCAAAGCAGAAGAACGTGCTGGCTTGACTCTGGCTGCTGAGGCTGGGTCCACAGCGCAATGAGAAGGGCGAAACGTGCTACGGGTTGAGTGGCAACAGCACAGCAGAAACAGAAAAACAGAGATTTCAGCCCAGGCTGTGCAAGTCCACCGACGGCTGTAGGGGAGCAGTTGGTGCCTGTGCTCCTGTATCTTTGCTACATGGTCAGTTGATCCGGACTGGTTAAAGTTAGCTTGGGAGCATCCTGCTGGACTGCAGATACATTTCCAACTGCAGTATAGACAGTGTCCGTTCACATGGAAAAAGTGTAGTGTGTCATTTTTAACAGCAAAATCCTTCCTTCATTAATCTCCTACTGCGTTAGCACAGACAGGATAACCTGACCTTGAATAATCCCATCCTCATCCGTCTGTGCACATGCAGCCATGGGTTTATTTTGCATTGGCAAATCAGGGTTTCACTCAAACACATGGCAATGACACTTCTCAGTCACGAGTGTGTGGGGACCCCAGGACACAGGCTGATGACTTGTGTGTGCAAGCTGATCACCACAGGGCAGAAGTTTGATAAAAATGGGACTTGTACAGTTAACCGATTGGCGAATATGGATATCATTATCCCCTCATTGATCTGAAACACCATGTGGTGCAGCAGACTTTGGCCAGACTAACTTACAGCTTCTCAGAGCTGCTAAGCCTATGACAAGCCTCTCATAAATCAACAAGTGGTAATGACATTCTCTAGATGCCCCAGCTATAGCATTTCAAATACTTGGCAACTTCAGTGCTGGGAATGGAAACAGATCAAAACTCATGCTCCAGGTATATAAGAGAAGTTGCTAATCAAATAGTTTTAATGCTGTTGCATCCCCTTGCATTACCGGCAAGTCTACTGCTAAAATTTAGAGGCTAACAAAACCCCCCTAATCACACACACCAACTGCATAGTCTTTATCTACAAGAAAATCAGGTATCGTGATTTTTTTCCTCACTTTTGTGCATGATTGAAATGCACATGAAATAATTCTGATGGCAGGTAACAGGTAAAACCGTAGTTTCCTTCTGACAGGGCTTTGGGAGGTGATTTTGGGAAAGTAGCTGTGTGCACTAAGAAAGAAGGCAATAGGCTTCCAACCACATCCTGACTTGTCATCTTCTGGATCCCCTTTATCATGTCCTGGCTCTTTTACCCCAGACAAGAGTAGGGCTGAGGATTTAATCCATGGTCTTTTACACTTTAAGGAGAACAGAAGCATTTGCTTCCCTCTGAACTTTCTCAACAGTGTACCTGATTTGTAAGAGAGGGATCACATTTGTGGGGAAGAAAGTGTTTCAACTGTTCTAATTGCTCGTCCCCTTTGCATCTATATTGGCCTTGCTAACTTCATGGGGCTACAGCTGTTTCCGAAATTCCTAACTGTGGTGCAAGCTCCCACAGCTTCCTGTTTTAGGACTCAGAGAGGCAGATGTTACGGGATTTAACTGTTGTGATTTTACAGTATTACCAGCCCTGCCCTTACAGGTAGTTCAGGTAACAGAGCTAGTCTGGTACACCAGGGACATGCACATGTTCACTTATGCTCATTTGCTACAAGGAAGCTCAGCTCTGTTACTTGAGGGGTGTAAGGGTTTAAAAAGCAGTAGCTAAATCCAACAGTGAGAAAGAGAGAAATAACTTTTCAAGCCTTAATCCACAGTACTTGAGAAACTCCTGCACAAAGACTCTCATGACTGTACTGTAGAAGATGCCGAGTGCTGCAACTGAGGCTTCACGGACCAGTTCCACAAAGAATGGTGATATTAGCATCAGGGATGCTTAGAAGAGCACTCAAATGATGCAAGTATCCTTCAAAATGCAGCAGCAATCATAGGAGAGCTGGATTCAAAACCTGTTCTACTTTCTGGACTGTCAGCCAGTTTCCACAAGCTTTTTTGGTAAAGGAAGTTACAGGCAGCCAAGCAGTGTAGAGGGACAGGTTTCTAAAACGTTCAGGAAAGCAGGAATGCTGTTAACATGTGATTCCCTTCCTTTCTAAGTCCCTTTGTGGTAGGCAGGGCATGACCTGCCAGAATTAACTGCATGAGTTTGACTTAATCCCCTTCGTTACTGTACACATTGCAAAGGCACTTATCAAAGGGTTTTGATTACAGTACTCCTGCCTACACCACCAAGACAGGCGACAAGCACGCTGCAGATTTCAGTAGGATTCTGCACGCAGTAAACACATCCAGAAGACAGTTGAAAAGGAACAGGTAAGTCAAACCCCCAGACTTCTAATTTGCCTGCAGACATTGACCTCTTAAGAGATTTACTGAAAGACTATTTACAGTAACATTCACCACGGTTACAGCCATTTTCAAGACTTCAGTCTGTGGGGTGAAGTATGCTTTGCCAGTCTTTCTGCTTTACAGGAGCAGCATGTTTCTAGGACCCTACACACACTATTTAAGCAACAATTGTCCACAGAATCTCAGAATCACCTACTACAAAAGGAAAACTAAAAACTGTGTGTAGTTAAAACTTCAGTGTTTTGGAACACAGCTAAACAAAATTAAAATTTTTTAATAAAAGAAAAAAATTAGGAAGGCATTTCATTTGGCATTGCTTTTAATGAAAAAAATAGCTGTGGGTTTTGGGTGGTTCTGCATCATCTAAGCATGTCTACAACACTGCAATTCTCACAACCGCCTTATGGCACCAGAGCCAGAAAATGGAATTAATGAAACAGACCAAACTAGTTTCTCTACCTTTTTTGCAGAAACCTACTATGACATACAAATCAAACAGCTAATCTCATGCCAAAAAGATCAGGTTTATGACAGAGATGTTTCACACCATGCACCTCAAAGCAGCTTGAATTCCTTTCTTTTGACACCCTTTGACACTATGGGCTGCTGCATGGAAACCTGTTTGTTATGAACATTTTTAAAGATTTCCTTCCCCCCCCAGTTACGGCTGTCTCATACTGCAGAAGGCTGGAGATACAGTACAGCTCACTGCGCTGATAACAGAGTGCCAAGTTGTTAGTCATAGTAATAGCGGGGCTAAGTTGCTAATCTTTTTACCTCTGATGGACGATGGGTTCTCTAAATGATTAAAGCACATCAAATGCAGAATTGGCTCCATCTGCCCTCTCACAAACACCATCTTTTAGTATCCAGAGGCCACCAAGTCTAGTAAATCACTGTGATACATCCCCAAAGTTAGCACTCTATTTTGACAATCTAAACCCAAGAGAGAGACATGTATAAAAAAACCCCAAACACAACTACCTGCACTCACAGTTTTTTATAGAAACAAAATAAGGGTGAAGTGTCATGACAAAACTCAAGCTAATTGTTAATTGTTACCTCAAGACTCTTCAGACACCATCCCTCCCATTGACTGTATCAATAAGGTGACTTCCAGAACAACACAGTCCCAGTTTGGGAACTAATCTCACAGACCCTTATAAAGATTAGCCCTTCAATGACCCCCCCCAGCCCCTCTCCTCCTCCTCTCTTAGGATCGAAGGATGGATGTAGTTCACCGCAGCTGCAGTGGGAACCATGCCCATCAAAAGATTAATCACTTGAACCTTTCCAAGGCTCCCAGTAGCCACACGGGGACGGAGCAGAGACCTCCCAGTGAGGAAATGGCAGACACGATGGTTGGGCCACTGGAGCCCGAGCCCAGAGCTATGCAAATAAAAAATTCCCTCTTGCGCTTTAGGTCATTTTGGTTTGCAACTACCTGAATTTACATGGATCGGAGGCTATTTAGAAATACTTTTCTCTCAATACATGTACTTTTTTACCCCCTTCGGTGTTCAGAAAGTTTGTTGCTGCAGAGATTTGGTATTTATACACTTTTAGAGCATGCAGTACTGTTGGCACAGAGTATGAAAGATCAACTAACAGTGAATAGCTGCCATGGGTGGTATGCTATCCTGATGGTAGATACAGTAAAATTGCTTGTTATTTATATATTTTCAACAGATTCAGGTGTCCTACACTTCTGATCAATTAAAAAAAAAAAAAAGTACACGAAGGCAGTTTACAACACAGCTCAAGAGTTCACACTCTTAATCTGGAAGCTAAAATAAGAAGTCTTTGCAGTCTGGGTTAATAAGGACACATGCAACGAGCAAGCGTAACTGTCGTTCAAAGGAAACTGAAGGACAAAAACTGCAGTTTTCATTCAAGCTGATGCCACTCCAGTCAACAGAAATTTCACTCAAGTGAAGGCTGAATGCTTTGAAAGAGTGTTTCATTCCACTCAAATAAGAAAGAATTAAAACGTAAATGAGTATTAATATCGGGGGGAAAAGCATGCATTCTCTTGGGCTAACCCATCGTTTCAGCTGGAGGACAGCCTTACGTGGTGGTCACCTTTCCTGCGTCAGTGGTTTGGTAATGCTGACCTACCCCTGGCTACAGTCCACCAGAGGTATTCAGGCATGTCGGAAGGTAAACCATAGCAAGCTATCGGGAGGCAATCGGTTCCAGAGCAGCAGAGCAGCTGACCTCCAGCTTTCTGCACTCTAGGAACATGTTGTCCTTTACTTTGTAACCTGAACTGGGGCCAAGTCATCTCGCCTTTCTGAGATCAATGGCACCGAACGAGCAGAACAGTTTACTGCTTGCTCCAAACTTTGACTCTTAACTTTAAATATGTTATCCCCAGGCCTGTTGTTCCCTGAGGCTTCACGGTTTGTTGCAGAATCCCTCCTGTGCTGCTGAACCTAAGCTTTTAACACCTGCCGTATGAAGAAATCTTTGATGTGGAATATAGAGGTTTTTTTCCTCAAGGCAGTGCAAACCCCTTGCATGGACACCTCTGGGTGGTTTCTGAATGCCTTGTGATGGTTCAGCTCAATCCTTACAAATGGGTGCACCATTTTTATGCACATTAACACTAGTTTATTTAATGGAGCAAACCCTTAGGCCGGCTAGCTTGGTCCCACGCTTCGCACAGTGACTAGCAATGCTAGTTCCCGCACCTCCTGCTGCCTGTGTAGGAACTGAGGAGAAAACTAACATTTTACAGGACTGGGGCTTTACAGAGGAGATATTTCCATTGGCCTTATGTGGATGAGGTAAGGAATTACACCAAATCAAAATAAATCAGATATAAAAGAATAGAGTGTCCACAAAGTTTTAGCTCCTGCTTATGGAGTATTTTGCATAATTAATCACCTTACATGTCACAGGCATATCATTCTAAACCCAGACAAATGGATACAAGGCTCTCCTGTATAACTGATGCAAAAGTACTCATGTTAGGGGTAACCGTGATAGCTGTCACTCTGGAGATATTACTGTCTCCCTGCTGAAAATTATGGTTATAACAGTTGTGTGCACACAGCAGCATACCCTAACCTGTCTCAGGCTGCATCAGCTGGGTGAGCTTACCAAGTTTAAAAAGGTGGGCTGAGTTAACCCATCTGATTTGCCCCAAAGCAGATTAAAGAGCTCTCGCTTATGAGCAAGATCCACACTGATCACAGAGCTGCAGAGGCTGTAAGAGGCTGGTGGCCATGCTCAGCTGGCACTACCAAATCTAGGACCGGGAGCGTCGAGGCCCCTTCAGTGTCTGGGAAAATCATTCGGAGAGAATTGCATTCTGCCCGCCCTCAGACATCCTGCATTTCAAATGGGTACGGTGCGTTTTCCTGCTTTTCTTCAGCAGACCACTGTGCTGCAGTGCTAAGCTACTGCTGTAGTCCACCTCAGAACGAGTATGACATACTTATCACACCACAGCTCCTTGGATGAACAGGGTTAAAGACCACTAGACATAGCATGAGCTGTCACAAGGCAGACCTGACTGTTAGATCAGCCCAGTCCACCTTCAGATTCTTGATTTACCATTTTTCCCTCTTAACCAGTTTTTCCACTGACACTGTTCCGTGTTTCAGGACTTCACAGGCAGTCAGTCTTCATGATTCTCTCCTGTGGAAGTCTGGGGATCTAAGAGAAATGCTTCTGAGGTTTGTTCAGATGCGCAAAAGCTGATCTAGGCTGTTACAGAAGGCAAAGCACATGTTACACTCAGTAGCTTTTTTCAGGCATTGTCTCAACCTTTTACTGGACCAAGTACTTCCCAAGGCAGTAGGGCACTATTCTGCAACAGCCTCACAGAAAGTGGTATAAAATATCTTTATAGTAACATCAATGAAACAATAAAAAATGCTGGTAGCTCAAAGCATTTAGACATAGGGAAAAAGAGAAGGAAGGAAGGGATTTTACCAAAACCAGAATCTGACATCTATTACCTATTTGCTAATAATCAGAGGAGCCAGGCTGGTCCTAATTTCAAGTACCACCCAGGGCATGGGGTCCTGGCTGATGCTTGAACCCCAGCAGCAAAGAGAAGGGGAGCATGAGATCATAGGGAGAAGTAAGAAAAGTAAGAACTCACACTGCAGCCTCCCCCGCAGGTGAGATATTTTTGGAGTTTCATCTCTATCTGTGCACTTGTTTTCACAACACTTGAAGGAAGTTAGTATCTCTGAAACCTCCACTCCTTCGTCGAGTTTAGTTGGACAGCAGGATCAAAAGTTATTGGGGGCAAGGACAGACAGCTAGCAACCATATATGCCTTACTTCCACAGGAAATCAGACTAAAGTAGTAATATTGCTCCTTATTTGCTTCCACACTATGGAATTTGCCACTCTGTTCACTCAGGTGGCTCCATCTCTGAAAATTTTCAAGGCTCAGGCTCCCATGCCGTTCACTATTAAAGGGTCTCCCTGCACAAAGTCTCAGAGCACATATGCTTTCGAAATGTCGTGTGAACCACATGACCCAAAAAGGATTTCTTATTTTTAAACCAGGTCATGACTCCAATAACTTTCATATTCCCAGCTGACCAGAACACAGATCTCACAAACAGCAGGGACGCCACAGCTTGAGAGCTTTCAGAGGCTGCCATACCAGCACCAGTGACTATCTCCAGTGACAGAGCACTCTCCGCAAGTTACTCATGTTTAAGCAACGCAGGAGCACTATCTCCTCATTTCAGCAGGGAGAAGGTGCTTTTCTAATGAACATTTATCATTTTCTTTTCCAAAGCTTTGTTTATAACCCAGCCACTGGGTTCTTGCTAGACTGACTTTTACGATGCAAGGAACATAGTTAGGGGACTAATTTTAAATAAATACTTAAATAACAGTATCACTTTTAAAGAGAGACTTCAGTTGCTCCTTTAACAGACTAGAAATGCACCAACAGGGCACAAGATTGCACTTATTTTATACAGGCCACCTCACAAAGGGAGTAACTGTTGAGTTTTCTCCAGGTTACTAAGAACTCATAGCATTTATGTAATTTACCACAGATTTCACACTTGCAGAGCATCTTGTGTTCCAAAAAACAAAAAAAAAAACAACAAAAACCCCAAACCACATTGCAGATTTATAGGCAGCCGAGACCTAACCAATTCACTTTTGTCACTGAAGAGAGGCCACTTCTTGTGTGATGCACAGCAACAGTCTACACTAACCAAGAACAGTGACCCTGTTTGTTTAAGGCAGTGAAGGGAATTCAAAGCCTGGATTTTAAAACAGAAAGATTGCTACTGAACAATGCTTTCCCTGGAGAGATGTCCTCATAACTTGAGGATGCTGTGCAGTCAACACCAAAAATGTGGTGAATCCTGCAGTATACTAAGTATGCTTATTCTATATTACAAGGGTTTGATGGTAAAGCTATACCTGAGTAGCATTTACTGGCAAAGGAGTTTCAGACGAGTTTTAGTCACAGAAATTGAAACACATTATCCCATCAAAATATGGGGGCAGGACTGAGCTTCTGCAAGCCATACAAAATTTGTTCATGTAAGCAAATGAGGACTAACTGTACAGTTGACAGAGTATCTGTGAAACTTCAGGGTCATCTTTGTGCATTTTGCCTAACAAAACTACCAAAGTCACGGGGCAATTTGGAACGAAGGCCGAGAAGTACCAGCCAGGGGTATCTGAGCCTACTTCTGAGGGTCATGTGCACAGAGGGAAGCGCCAAACTTGGGTATTAGGTTTGTGCTGACCATTTGCATGTTTGTAGATTTTCAGTTCCACACATAGCCTGGGATCGGTGTCATTCTAATAATAATCTTCTGTATGGCATATAACAGCTCTAAATTCATCTTCCCTTGCTGTAATGCCAGAGCTCAGTCCAATATGCACTCATGAAGGTCATCATAGGCAAAAAGATGATGTGGGGAAGTGGAAAAATATTATCAGTGCTTCCCTTAGAACCAGACTCATTCATAGGCAAGTATTTCTCTGCTTAAGGTTAAAAAAAAAAAAAAAAAAAGTGTTCTTGTATGCAAGTCTACAAGGTAAAAGTGCAGTACTTGAATATTGCTTAGATACTGGATTTAAGATCATGATATTGTGAAGTAAGGAAGGAAAGCCAAGAATAACAGTCAAAAGGATATAAAGATCAGTAAGTTTTTGTTCAGCATAAGAGTGAGTCAGGAAAGCATTTGATATAGAACATCCCTTTGAATAACCCTCTCCTTCACTAATCCCCTTCTGCAGATGCACAACAAAAGCCATATTTCCATGCCAAAACATGCATACAGTACCTCTTCATTCTCTAACATGCCAATCAGGAGCAAAGTGAAAAAAGGAAGACAAAGGAATAAAATTAGGATAAGCACAACATAGAGAACTCACATATTCAGTAAGACTCACTCATATTAATTAACATTTCTTTTAAGAAAAATGTTCAAGTATATTTAGCAACACAGCATCTTTGTATAAAAAAAAAAAAGTAAACATGATAAAGATAATCCTAATGGCAGAGGGGGAAGAAGCCATGGTTACAGAGCAAATCCGACATCATAAATCATCACCAAAACACAGAGGAAGAATTGTTCACTCACAGTCAGCTCCTACTCCCACAGATGTCAGTGACAGAAGCTGCTGACATCAGAAGTGTAGGATTCAGATATATAAAATGAGAAAGGATGAAACAAAATTATTACAACTGAGATTAAAAATAATACCTTATCCTTCCTCCCATAGCAGAATTCATTTTTTAGTCTGCGCAAACAATTCAAGCATTGTCTAGGTGAGCAGATGGATGGAGCTAACCCTTCCAAGACTGCCTAGCATGTCAGGTAAAGATCTGAACTGGATGTTCTGGTCTCAGGCTTGTACTCCATCCCAGAATCAGAGGAGACAGCCTTGTGTCCTAGTTTCTCAGTTTCTGAAGCTCCTGAGACTGCCTTACAACTCCCTGGTTCACCATCACCAATAGATTCACTGGAAAAGTCTTCTTGGGCAAAATACTGTCTCCACCCGTCAGATCAGTGGGACAGAAGGGAAGGAAGAAGAATCCGATACCAACGTCCGCAACGTGCTGGGTTCTTCTTTGTAGACGAAACCAGCGTTCATTGCTTCAAAGCAAAGCCAGCATCTCCCTACGTGCACTGCAGAGCACCCACCCCAGGCCCAGGGGTAGCTGAAGGCTTTGTACACCCCTCTTTCTGTCAGCTGGAAAGGTGAATCACTGAATGGAGGCTGAGCGGAATATGATGTCCGAGAAAACTGTGATCAGACATATCTGCTCCCCTGTTTCCTACAGAACACTGAAATGTCTTGAAGCTCTTTTCCCCCCTTCTTTATTCTCCCCCTTTCTAGGTCCCTTTCATGATACCTTTTCTGGTGCTGTCCTAGACATTTCTCTCTTCTGACCACCACCCTGCAAACCGAACAGGCCAGCAAGTAAGCACAAAGCAGAGCTGATCCCTGCAAAGCTGGGCCATACCTTGGTGCTAACTGTGAAAAACAAACTTCTTGGATGAGCTTACATGAGTTCCAGTGAGCTCTTAGTATCAGCTTGGGTGTGATTTTCAACAGGTCTCTCTTCTGGACAGGCCTCTGTGACTTACACAATTTCCAGTACCAAACAAATTACGGGCTTTCACACCTAGGCAGCTAGTTCTTCTGAAACACCCTTGCCTTCTCCCTTGCCTTCAGAATAAATCCCTGAACAGGAGGTGTTCCTCTAAGCTTGGAAAATCACTATTCAGTTGTTGCAATGCACCTATGAGGAAAAAAAAGCTCTCTGTTGTTAAGCCTTCTTTCTCTCCAAAGTATTTTTAGCATATCCACTTCCTACATATTTAGGCAATAAATCCAGTTCACTTCTCATTTCTAGAAGTGCCAATCAGATGTTTTAGGCATCCCTTTGGTGAAAGAGTACAACCTAGTGGCAGGAAAATGAAAGATGGGCCTGTTCCACTTCTCTACTTGACTGTCAAGACAAAGCTTGACACAGAACTTGACATCACACCAGTTACATCTGAAAGTTGCTTTTGAACTGATTACAAAAACTGAATGTTCAAGTAACGGATGTATTGACAGAAAATATTAAAAGGGAAACAGCACTGTAAATGTCTTTCTTTTCTTTATTCTTTAGGGCAACAGTATTGCTGTGAGCCTAAGGATATACAGAAAAAGAGGACTTGTATGGAGTAATTGCTTTTCTTAGACCCACTGATACGGCTGGAAAAACGATCAAGTTTTCATACTCAGAATCTCTTTCTCACGTGAGACATTTTATGAGATACCTGATGAAAGGGCCTAGCTTAAAGCTTGACTTCTGGACACATCAGCTACATGAGCTGGTCTAATAAAAGACATTACTCCTCCTGCTCAGGTCCTCTGTTACAAGATGGAGAGAGGGCAACGAGGCTTCTGTGCCACTGGATCTGAACCCTGTCTGAAGAGGGAACCTAGAGAGGGGAATTCACAGTTTCACTGACCTTTCGCTAGCTTGTGACTTATCACCCAGGCTACCACTTGATGAGTGGGACGGGGATCTACATAATGCTGCCACACCAAATGACGGCTTTTTTTCGAAGATCACAAAAGCTTCCTATAAATCTGCAGTCCCATGAACTAAGCTGAAAGAACAAATTCATATGCCCCAGCCAGAGAGCCACCAGATGATGACAGCTATTCACTGTCCCTCTACTGATGAAGTTCTAATGAAAAGTCAACATCATCAAATGAATTATGTGAGTGAGATGGAAGCTGTGGGGCAGTGGTTATTTTGTGTTTGGGTTTTTTTTTAGATCATTATTACTCAACTTTCAGGAGAACGGATCAGCAAGATAATATAAAACGATATAGTAACTTGATATAGTAACTCATGTTGCTGATGCTCCAGGAAAGCAGCAGCACTAGCAACTGGGAAGTCACTTGTTAACCAGAGGAGTCAGAAATAAGAATGAGGATAGTTCTGACACTTCAGACTTAATACCTGCTGTGCAAGTTTCTTGTGGTTGCCATTATGTAGATCAGGCATAAATGGCAGACACACAGGCGCTGAAAATTGACATGGATCTCATTCATCCTGCCTGCCACCGAGGGGGCTGAATGCCTGTATTTGCCTGAAGGTTTGCCAATTCTGAACTGTGAGAATTTGATGGAATTGCTATGAAAAAGAAAAGAAATAAAGCTAAAGACATAGACTCTGAGAGTATACATATATCCCATGATAGTACTCGAACCCACCTTAAAAGTGTAACAACACACTTGTAACAATAATTTTCAGACTTTAAAACAAAACAAAACAAAACAAAACAAAACAAACAAACAAACCAACCCACCAAAAAACCCCAAACCAAAAAACCCCAAACTCCAACCAATCTAAAACAAAGTCTCTGTAGCCTACTGGTAAGAGAAATAAAGTGGCACTCATGATCATCTGGCTAGTCTTGTCCCAGGCTCCTGCAACAAGCACCTATAACAAAGTACTAATAACACGAGTGCTCTGTACCTGCATCTTCCTCTTGACAGTCTCAAAGGGGAAAGAAAGTGTCTGTGCCACACCAGCTGCTACACAGCCGTTTATGAAGTTCTGAAGAGGAGTGAAATGAACTATAGGTTGTCGCCAGATTTTGTCCAGATTGATGTAAACAAAGAATGAGCCCGCAGAAAATGGGACAGCACCTAGAAAGCAAACCAGACAGGTTTATATCAACACACTGTACACTAAGAAAACAGAGCGGCTCAACACATAGCCTAGAAAGATGGGATGAGATGCTGCCAGTTTACACCTCACATTGCTCAAACCCAATCAATATTTTGAAGAATGTTACTTTTTAGTCACTGGTTTACCACCAAACACCCATATTGTAGGATCTAGATGTGCTGATAGGAGCATATATTTACGTATTAAAACATGCATGTTGTCAGAATTATTAGCTGCTTTAGCCTCATGACAGGTCAGCTCTTTCTCCAGGTTCTCTCTTTTGTGACAAGCTCTTTCTCCCATTCAACCCAACCCTAGCAGCTGTATGGGTAAACAGAGTTGCCTCTCCAGTCAAGCTGATAAGGGATACTTCTGTCCTCTTTCGCTTGTTTCATGCTCTCATCAATTTTATAGTGGGATTATACATTATTATGTGCTTTTTTTATAATGTCATATTGTGAAAGACTGGACTCAAAGTTAAATGGCATTTTTAAAAGCTATGGAGAGTAAATAAATAATTAAAAAGTCATTTAATGTAAAGAGAGATTATCACTAATCTTTTCACATCAGTTATATATTACTGCTCATACCGGTTTCACTGAACAGCTAGGGAGACACTCTCACACCCAGACAGGAATTAGGAACACTGTGTGTGTGTGTGTATGTTTATTTTTTTTTAAAAAGAGTTAAATGGCGGAAATCTTGCATCCGAGCACAACTATATCATCTATAAAAGAAGGAAAAGAGTATTTTGTTGAACACTTAATCATACATAAAATGCTACGCACTTGGTCATAATCTGAAGCAATAAAGCGGCAGCAGAGGTAGTCAGTATTGTTGTGCCTTGTAAATCTACATACCTTCTAAAGAAGAACATTACTATCTGCTTTTGATATCAGGTGAGCAAATGAATGCAGAACTACACAGCTGCAATAAACAATGTGCAATGAAGTGATTTTCCCCCATTACTATTTTACCTAATATAGCTGGTGAAACACCACGGTAGAGTGCAAGGAGTCCTTCTTGACGATAAATTTTGTAAAAAGCATGAAGAATTCCTTCGTAAGATGGTTCCAGACGGTTCTGCACAATGAGCCGTGTTTTAATTACATCAGTGGGGTAAGTCACGATGGTTGCAACCATGCCAGCCAGACTTCCTGCCATAATGGCTCTCCAGTGGGAGATATGACCCAACTCATCCGTGAAAAGTATAACAAGTCTAGAGTAAACACATAAAAGAGGTACTATTAATGGCAGTACAAACAAAAGACATGAAAAATTAAGGCAGATTATTCTCAATGTAATTGTTGTTCTGCCCACAAGCCCCTTCAGCAGCAGGAGTTGAAAGTTTAACATGTATTTCATCCAAGACCTTACTATATATAACACCACACAAGCATTAGAACCTCTGTGAAACAGAACATGTGAACAGACAAACATGAGCAGAGTCCAGAAAACATGCCTAAGAGCCCAAAGAGATTTTGGGTAAATCCATGCTGCACATAAGTGCAGAAATGCAAAAGTTATAGTTAACAATTAAGCCAAGGACTGGAAAAAAACCCTCTGCAAATGGAATTTGCTTTGATTTTAGTGTTACTGACCTAAAATACTTCCAGTACCTGAAAGGCCTTTTGTAGAGGCAGCTTGCATAGC
This sequence comes from Haliaeetus albicilla, assembly GCF_947461875.1. Classification (NCBI taxonomy): domain Eukaryota; kingdom Metazoa; phylum Chordata; class Aves; order Accipitriformes; family Accipitridae; genus Haliaeetus; species Haliaeetus albicilla. The sequence continues at coordinate 7,840,137 of NC_091505.1, forward strand.
CCTACCTGCACCGCAGTTCTCAGCACCGACTAAGCTCACATAGCTTGAGTTGTGGTACCATGCTGGAGGTGCAGAGCACCAGTTCAACAATGAAAAAATTCTTTAAAGATACGGAGACTAACTGTTCAAATTATTTACTTGTTTGCTTTGCAAGAGACTTTTAAAGTAATTTTTGACCACAGAATCCTCATTTGTATTTCCATCTACAGGATGAAAATTACCATGACTTAAAACACATCTGCAAGAAATTCTCTGATCATCGGTCATCAGTTAGATACATTGGTTCAGCCCCCCAAAGTTATCATTTCAAGAAGAAATACATAGGTAACGTCATCATAGGCCTTCCCAGAACAACTGAACCTTCCTCTGTTGCTTATGTTGGGACACAAAGGTCTGCAGGGATACTTCTCCAGAGAAGACTTCTGTCCAGGTACTATTATGCTCAGGAGGTTAAGTCTAAATTTGAAATTTTGAAATTGAAGCACAGAGTTTTAAAGGCTAACCTACAACTCGCGCATTCATGATGCACAGAAGGACTTTTCTATGTTCGCAGGGCCCTCCTACATCAGGAAGAAGTGTCATGGAGGCAGCAAGAAGCACGTAAAAAGACTTGAGAGGAGACTCTTAGCTCGTGGTAAAGAAACTTATTATTCTATTTTGGAAGTATTAACTAAACTGCCTAAACAGCAGATTTACATTTAAACTACACAGTGTTACCACGTCCAGAACAAAATAATTTGCAAAGATTTGCAAGTCACTGCTTGCTCAGTTGATGTTTTTTCACATGAGCGTGCATTTTCCACCGCATGACAGATCCCTGCATCTACTTGTCTCGTGCCCTGGAGAGAGCCCAGAGCACAAAGACTAGCCAAGCAGAAGTGAAAGGATACAATTTTTTTTTCCTGTGTGTCTTGTACAGTCCCTAAAGCAACGCAGCCTGATTTTCCTGTCCGTGCACAGATGTGTGGGGAGGGTGGTGGGGTGTCTCTAAGGCTCTACCCAGATAACATTTAAAACTGCCACGGAAAGACAGAGTCTGTGCACAGTAACCCCAGAGGGAGTGCAGAGTCAGCTAACCCCCCCCTTCCCCAGCCGGCTCCCCCCGCACCGCCGTTCCTGGGGCTGCTGACTGTGCTCAGCCCAGGTCCTTCTGCAGCTGGCATTACTATTTACTTCAGTTACCGTGAAACATTTCTCTTTTTGCGTTTCTTGCCTTTATATACACCATTCTCCCACTAGAAAATACATTAAAAAAATCCCCAAATAGGGTATCAAGAAATACGTGTAGGCTGCTTTTATTTAATTTCCTGGTAGCCTACTTCCACTTGTAATTCAAAAGAACACCGTGAGCAAACTAGAGACAAACTACAGCCTTGCAAAGGGAAGGCACCCTTTCAAGCCGAACGAACAATTAAGGTAGTGACTTTGCTCAAAATCCACTGGTTCATACTGGTGCAACACACCGACTCTTCTGGGAACTTTACATTTAAATCACTGTTTCTGCCTTCCCGCTGCCATTATTACGCCTCCCCTTGTTTGACCACCGCGTGCATTACAAGCAGAAGGACGCGACAAAGCTGCCCGGTTCCAGGGTCGCTCTCGTCTATCATTTCCTAAAAGGCGCGGGCAGAGCCGGGAGGATGACTCTTGCTCACCAGATGAGTGACAAACCCCAGCAGGCTGCGCAGCGTCAGCCCGGGCCAGGGCGGCAGCGGGCCGGATTGGCCAGCGTGGGCTGAGCCCATGGTTCTCCCCACTCGGCACGGCCCACGAACTGGAATAACCCATCGCCCAGCTGGGCGGAAATGTCAAGTGCATACCATGCGCACAGCTGACCTTAATAAAAAAAAAAAAAAAGAAAAAGAAACAAACCCAACTCTGGAAGTGGCAAAACATGCTGGTGCGTGCAAGCAGTCAGGCGCTCCTCTCCAAGGCTGAAAGATAGAGGCAGCAAAAGGGAATCCTAGGAAACAGCGCGGGCTGGCAGAGCTCAGGCAGCGCCGCTCCATGTTGATCCTGCTGCAGTCCTTCCAGTGTTTACCTTAATTTAATGTCTGTGTATCACCGAAAACAAGGTCTTAAAACAAACAGTGTCACAGATCGGCTTCAAACCCGATCGAATTTGCATAATAGGGTGAAAAATTTGAATCATGATTTTGCTGTTACTTTCTTTGCCGCAGACGATATAAGTACTTGAGAGCGTATAAACGAATAAAATAAATTGGCTGCAAAGAACAGATGCCGCAGTCGCGTTTGCGGGCAGCGCTGTGACTTCCTTTCTAAAGGAATCTGGCGGAGCAGAAGCGATTTAACAGACTATCAACCGAAGAACACCTCCGACTCTATAAGCGGCTTCTGGCATATCGCCTGGCACCGAGACTCGCTGCCTGCCGAATAAGCGAAATAAACGAAGCGACCGGCCAGGGTACGCGTCCTTGGGGAGAGGGGACGCGCAACCGGGCAGCCAGGCAGCCGAGCCACAGACATCCCGGTGCCCCCGCGGACTAAGCGCCTCCACTTCTCCTCCCCTCCTCTCCCGTTCCGGGCACGAAAGGCCGGAGGGAGAGCGGCACCCCCTCCCCGCGGACCCCCGTCCCGTCCCGGGGCCCCGCTGGCTTACCGGCGGGAGGCGGCGAGCTGCAGGGCGCTGTAGGGGAAGAGCCGGAGGCAGGCGGTGAGGTTCCCCTTCCAGAGGGCCCGCAGCCCCTCGGCTCGGCACAGGCTCTGCCCGGCTCCTCGCAGCCCCCGCCGGCAGTGCCAGGTGCCCACCTGCGCCAGCACCGTCAGCAGCTCCAGCGGCGCCGTCAGGCTGAGGCTCAGCGCTCCCGCCAGCCCGGCGCAGCCCAGTCGCTGCAGGGCGGTCACCCGGCCGTCCCGCCGCCAGGTGGCCATGGCTCGGCTCGGCTCGGCTCGGCTCGGCTCGGCTCGGCTCGGCTCGGCTCGGCTCGGCTCGGCGGCACTGCGGGCGCCCGGCCCGGCCCGGCCCGGCCCGGCCCGGCCCGCCGGAGGGCGCTGTGAGGCGGGTCCCCGCCCGGCCCGGCCCCGCTCGGTCTCAGGGCGGAAGGCGGAGAGGCCCCGCTGGGTTCCCCCGGTGCCTTACGGGCCTCCGGTTGGTTGGCAGCCTCCCGGGATAGTCCGCTGGCACCGGCACCCTCCGGCAAGGGGACAGCCAGTCCCGGTCCTGCAGGGGGTCTGTGCGAAGGCGGACGGGGCGGCGGGGAACGCGGAGCGCACCCTGCTCCCGCTTGTACTCAAATTCACGTAGCGCTACATTATTTGCATTTATGTAACATTAAAAAAAAAAAAAAGCCCTCACAACAGCGACCTGGGTGCATCCAGGACGCTTCCCTTTAAAGCGAAACATATTTCCACAGCCATCAAATGCGTCTGTTGGTTACGGCTTACTTCCTGCATTGCTAGCCAAAAATACTGCTTCCTAACTTTGAGTTCTGCTGCTGAGGCCCTGTGCGTTGATGCTGAAAGCGAGGAACTGAGTGAACATCATTAACAAGATTTACAAGGTCAATTAGTTCAGGCTTTGCTGATGTGCTACCAGAGAAAAGGGGAAAAAGGCATGGGGAGGGGAAAGAAGTGGAAAGGAGATACAGGCAGTGACCAGGATCTATGGAGCGAGGAGGTAACAGCTAGTAAGAAGGCAGTAGCAGTGGTTTGCTCCAAAACAGTATGTCTGCTCTGTTTCTTGTTATAAAAAAAACCCAAAACCATAAAACCCCAGACTGAAACCTTAACTGGTCTACATTCAGTACCTTTTGACAGTGCATCCAACAAAACAGCGTAAGAAGATGCCCCTTAGCCCACCTTTGGCAAGAATGCTCTTCTGCTGATCCAATACTGTATTCTCAAATCAGTAAAAGAGCTAAAAGACATCTCTCTAGTTGTCTGTAACTCAACTATTTATGGCATTGTATTTCCTTGGTGGGGAGAAAGTGTTTAATGGCTAGGGAGGGGAAAAAAATCAACTATTTAAAGGAAGAATTCGAAACAACAACAAATGGGTATAAACTTGGTATACATTAATACTGCTTGGAAACAGAAGATTTCTAATCATGAAAGAGTGACATTTCTTCTAGGCGTTTGCCTCTCTTGCTTGTCTGTACAAGACAAACCTCAGCTCAAGATTCTTCCTGAGCACAGTTTTTTTCCATCCAGTCTTCCCGTGCTCCATTACTCATTTTTGAACGAGGTTTTATGTCCTCGTTCTGGCTGATAAAATGAATCAGCAGATGACATCAGCCTTCCACAGCACAATCTAATCCTTGGAGAAGATGGTGGTTGGTGTGAGTTTGTCTGTTGTTATTTTTTCTCCTGTGTAAAGGGACCCGCCAAAATAAAACCAGTCATAAAAAAAAAAAAGGATGTCACTAGCAGGATCTAAGATTACTAAAAATGAATACTTAAAATTGCACCTTCTTCTCACCATTTCTGCCAGCCCAGTCAAGTTTATATTGTTTATGTCCTACTTAGTTTCCTGTATCTCACAAGCTATCACTGCAAAAACAACAGAGCAAGTGAATCCTCTGAGGGAACTGATTTTCTTTTGTTTCTTTTCTTATTCATACAAAAATACATTTTTTTACAGCTGGAGAGTGAATTTCATTGAACATAAATTTATGCAGGCAAGTCCTTTGTAAGTACTATTCTGAATATAATTTTTATTTCCTAGAAGATCGCTCTGTATTTCTTTATACTTTGTCTCGCATAGTTGTAGTTAATAAAGAACAACATACACTGTCCTTAAAGTAGCTACTAGTTGATTCTTTAATCATTCCTACATTGACATCATCCTGCATTACTATACAGCTTCTAATCAATCACACCATGTTTGAAATTTGCCTCAGACACCCTTGCAGTGAAAACATCAAGTTCTGGATTGGTTTTGGTGGTTTGTTTTTTTTTTTTTTTTTAACTCTGTAAATAGTTTGGTCACTATCAATGAGTTGCTTCTGGATAATACAGTTGTAGCTAACATCAGAATGAGGCACAACACTGAAATCTGTCACATACTGGTTTTATTAGTAAAGATGGTGTTGGATCTTGCTGTCATTTCCTAAGTTAAATTCCATCCTACTCTGACGCTGTCTTCCTCAGGCACATCAGGACCTAACAAGAATATGTTTAAAGTCTCACGGGAAACTTCTGAGATCAGGGAGGCAGAATGAACCAAGCTGTCAAAGAACCCACTTTTCTGCCTGTGCCATCCCCACATACAAGTTAGAAAAGCTCTAAATTTAGCACTGCTCAGAGGTGTTCAGTTGCCACTGCTTTCCAGGACATTCGCTGGAGACTGCTAGAGTGCAACGTGCTCTGACTCCATTCCTTCATTGGTGGTGGGAGGAGAAGCCCCTCCAGCGAGCAGTTGGGTTGTCCGTATGACCGATAGTGAAAATTAGCAGATTTGCCTATGATAAACCATGATGTCTGTGGCCGAGCCCAAAATAGAACCTCGCACTCCCACTCCTGTGACTTAATCACAAGCCTGCCTTTCTGTACTAAGAGCGATTCACAGTGCCAGCTGGCTTTGTAGGTTGTAAAGCAGACTTCAGAAAAAGGAAGCAACCAAGAAACTTCTTCAATCTCTGTCTGTAACAAAAAGCTCACACTAGAAGTAATGCCACTGATGCACATTCTAAGCATAGCCATGAAATGTTATAAAACAGACCTGTATTAAGGATTGTGTGTCCTGCACTTTCTATATAAATTCGTGTATTTCCTCTGGCTGGACAGCTTATGTTCTGGAAAACTAATTCTCCTTACAGTCAAAACTTATCTGTTGGGCTAAGAACTTTTTTCTTTCTCTTTTTTTTTTTTAATAGCCTCTAAGCACAATCGCCCACTTATATATAAAGTATTTCTGAGGTAACCTTGTTGTAGATTAAACCCATCATCATACAGGCTGATTAGAAAGTCCTGACAGGGAAGTTAAACATGTTAAAAAAAGAAAACAAAACACCACCAGGTACTTTTTCATATTACCTTAAAGAAATTTAAGTGCAACAAGTTTTCTGTGCAGCCAGCCGGTGGATGGCAGTGTTCAACCCATCATTTAGTTGTGTCTGGCTGGAAAGTGGTTGTGTAGGTGAGCTGCTTCTCACTCAGCAACTGATCACATCGGTATGTAGGGAAAGAATATTTCATCAGTCCGCAAATTAGTTTCAGGAGTCAAACCTGCAATCACAGCCATCTGCAATAAGCAAGGTTGTATCGTTGTTATTTCTGAAACAAAACTATGCAAGTTTCCTACTGTCCCTTGGAAGAGGTCTTGGTGTTATTTCAAAATTAAATAGAAGACAAAGGTTTGATTTTTCCTATCAACTGCACAATCTAAAGGTAGGGAGATACGTAGTCTCAATATGGAAAGTTATCTTAGCTTTTAAATTACTTGAGCAGTATCTAACATCCAGACATAATTCCTGGAATGACGTTACCAAGCCACAAGCAGAACCATAGCCAAGAGTCTTACCTGCACGTACTTAAACGCGCTTTATGCCCAAAGCTTCTTCCAACCACCTTCCGCCCCAGCCTATTCCTGAAGCTCCCAGAGAAAGTTTGTCTACGTGCACTGGCTGCCTGACTTCAAATCAAACCCATTTGATGTTGCAATCTCTGCGTGAATACTCCTGTGCATTAAAGTTGGTTTACTTCAAATCCACTTTAGCTAAATGAGAACCCAGAATAAACAAAAGAGCTGGCTCTACACAGTCCTTTGCACCAGTTTTACCTAAAGTAATTTTCAATGACATCACATGACTTGCACAGGCAGGGTTTCACCTTTCCTTCCTGTCCAGTATTAAGAAGAAGGTTTTTGTAAGAGTAGGGCAAATCCAGGGTCTGCACAATCTAAGTAGCTAACAGATGGGATAAAGCCTAGAAAACTGCAGGTTGCAGAGCAAATTGTAACTATTCTGCAAGAGGGAGATGTGGGATAATTATGCCACTCAAGATCTCTTTCTAATGTCTCAGAAATTATATCTTTTGCATAAAACGAGATAGCTAATACTGGCTCAAAATCATATCTGCGGAAGAACTCCATATTTTCTTATTGCCTCTAGAAACATCAGATCCACTTCTGAAGCAAGGTGCTCAGTCTCCCATATTTTTTGTGGCAATGCTTTCCATAGTTTTATTATTCACTGTGTAAAAGTGAATCAGTTCCTTCATCCACCGTGTAAAAGTGAGTCATCCTTTGATCAGTTTTGGATGTGGCACTTTAATTAATATGATATGGCACTTCTTCTCAACACGAGAACACTGCCAGAGTGATTTCCTTAACATCAGTTTTCCCTGTCTCCTTTGCCAGAGGAAATACAACTTACTGTTCATTCACGGAGTAACTCACCATACTGCTACAGCACCATGCACGATTCTAATAGTCAGGATATTCCACAATTGCAAAAGCCTACAGTCTGCAGCAGTTTGCTCCCTGAAATACATAATATAAAATAGACTGTATTTACATATTATTTGCTTAATTACAGATAAGAAACTGTTTGGTTTTTTTTTCTGCAACCAGGAGGCACAGTATGAGGTTTTTATTTATTTGTGTCAGTTAGTACCTCTGGTAGCAGAGGTGCTAAGATGGGAGACAATGCTGGGTTGGAACACATTGTACTTAAAAAGGAAGACAGCATTCCTATGCCAGTCACAAGCTTAAGAAAATTAAATGAAAAGCCTCAAAACCACTGCACTGGCAAGCAGAAAATGATAGATATTTGTGGCAGAGTTTAACAGAGCTCAATATAAAAAAAATATTAAACTATTAATTGTTTGTCACTTTATTATTACAGAATAATTGCCAATGAAATTAGAAAACGGAAATGTACTTTTTGTATAACTCCTCTCATAATAGGAAAAACAAAATATTAACAGCACTGTCTCCTAAATTAGTAGGTGTAGAACTTCTTATCTCCTATTTCTGTACCCCACCCTCAGATCTTAAAAGAAATAGCTTTGTATGGCTACATTAAACTTTTTAATTACAAGTTGAAACATTGAAGTTTCTCAACTTACTGCATCTTTGGAAAAGCAGCAGGTACGGAGTAGATGAATACAAGGACCCTGCAGCTGCAAACCGATCTCGAGTTCCAGTTTGCCTGTTTGGGTTTGGAAAAACATACGTAGAAAGGAAAAAATCACATAACTTAGAGACAGTGTCTTTGAAATTTAACCTTTTGTACCATCAAAACATCTTTAAGATAAAGAAAAATGCAAACAAATGTCAGGGTATAACAGACTCCTAGAAAACCTTCCTAATGCAAGGAGAACCAGCCGTTGGAAAAGGCAACTTAGACCCCAAAAATATTTGTAGGTAAATGTAGTATCTTTATCGTATCAACTTTTATAGTGAGAAAACACATACATGCTTTTTTGGCACACAAAGTTGTAACAGAAATACACTCCCACGCTAAATACGCCCCTAACAATTGTTCTCAGGTTGTAATTGCATAGATAGCAATCAGAGCATCTGAGAAAAGGAGTGCTTGGTACTCACCTCTGCCTGTGGGCCTAGCCTTGTCTGCATCCTATTATCACTGACCACTGTAGTTACAACCGTATTACCTACCACAAGGGAAGAAATAAGGTGTCTGTTTTTAAGAAGGGGGACAAAGGATATAAAATGTCCCATGTTTTACAGCTGTGCTTGGAAGATCACAAGAGACAAACAGCCACTGAAAGCTGAAGGAGTATTTGAGTGGCTGCCCTAAACGGAATTTCCTTGGGGACCCTGAAGAAAGAACAGCCAAGTGCCGAGGCCTGGACGGTACCTTCAGGATCGTGCTGGTGAGGCGCTGACACCCTTGGGAGATGCTCCGCTGCAGGGAGCCGACTGCCGTACGGTACTAGGAGACACAGGCACCGCGCGTCCACTGGTTAAACACATACAAGCTAGTATAGAAACAGGGAAAAGCTGATATTAATCCTTACGCAGTATCACTCAGACGAAGCAGCGGTGGATGGGCTACCTTTGTTACAGGACAAAGAAAAACACGGTGTTGCACCACACCCCTGTAACTAGGCCTTTGCACCGCCGAAGCGAGGCGACTGCCACGAGAGTAACTCTTTTTCTCTGGGGTTGTTTTAAGACAACGCACACACGCGATGACCGCCCGGCAGCGGGCAGGCACGACGGCCAGGGGCCTCCGCTGTGCGGGCCCTCAGGGGCGAAGGGCAGGGCGGGAAGCCACGGCCCGGACGGCCGCCGGCACCTCCTGGGGCCCGGCCCTGCCCCGCTTTGCGAATCGTTCCTCAAAAACACGCGTGAAAATGCCCAAACACCACACTGCCACGCCGCCCCGGGACGCCCTTCCCCCCCCCCGCCCCGGGGGTCTGGCCTCCACAAAATGGCCCCCGCGGGCGCAGCGGCCACCGCGTCTGGGGTCGAGGCGGGACGGCAACCCGGCCGAGCCCGGCCCGCCCGCCACTAGCCCGGCTCCGGCAAGGCGGGAGGAGCGGGCGGTGCCGGGCCGCGCCCCAGAGGCGGGTCCCCGCCGCTGCCCAGCGTGCGCCGCGCTCCGCCCCGGGGTGGCGGCGGGAAGGGCGGCCGGCGGCTGCGGCGGCGGCCGGAGGGGTAAGGGGAGCCGGCCCGCCGCGGCCCTGTGGGAGCGGGGCGCTGCCGGCGGAGGGCGTCCGCCGCTGCGGGAGGCGCTCCCGGGGCGGGGCGGGCGGGCGGGCGGCTGGGCTCGGTGCCCCGCTCCTTCGGGGGAGGCGGCCGCGGTGCGGCCCGTGTGGGGAAGGGGCCGCGGCCGGAGGGCCGCCGTTTCCCTCCGTGCCGGCCGGGCCTGGCCCGCGCCCGCCGGGGTCCTGGCGGGTGTCGGGCTCAGCTCGGGCGGCGGCGGCCGTGGCCCGGGCGGGCCGGCCCTCCCCTCCCCTCCCCTCCCCTCCGGCCGCCGGGGCCGCGGCGGGCTCGGCCGGAGGAGCGTCACCCCCTCGCCTCCCCCGCGGAGGCTGGGCCCGGTGGGTTTCCCGACTCCCGGCAGCCCGGAGCGGGGCCCGGGGGTGGCAGGGGGTCGGCCGCCCCGCGGGGCTGGCAGCCGGGCGTAGCGGCTGCCGGGGCAGGAGAGCGGGTCGGGCCCTGCCGCCGGCTCCGGTTGCGATGAAACCGCCGGCCGGGCCCGGGCCGCGGGGCTCCTGTCGGCCGGCGGTGCGGTAACCCGACTTGCGGTGCCTGGGGGATCCCGCTGGAGCTCGGGCACCTTCCCGCCGAGCGGGGGGACCGCGGCCTTTTCGGCAGCTGCATCCATGGAGATGGGGTTGGCTTGCGGTTTTCTTTATCCCCACCTCAAAACACGCAGCACGAAGTAGTGACGCTAGGAGCGTTGGCTTCAAAACGCCCCTTTTGTTGCGATATTTGTGTGAGCAGCGACACTTCTGATCGTCCCTGCTTCTCACTTAATTTTGCGCAGAGCAAGCTGAATAAACGAGTCCCGTCTGTTGAAAATGCGTTTAAACCTCTTGTCCAAGTGACTCTTTCTGGTAAATGCTTTTCCCTGTGTCATAAACTCTTTCTGCGACTACCGATCAATACAAACGCTTGCCACGTTGCCATTTGCTCATAGGTGCTGTCGCATACCCACCTCTGCGGAATTA